>NW_004797982.1:87066-92132 GCF_000002075.1 Aplysia californica
GGGGTATAACAGATAAGTCTTTTCTCTTTTTTTTCAATCCTCTAATGTTTCTATCTGTTTGTCTTTTGACGCGCTGTTAACGGGGGTACAGGCGGATGGCCTGGTTGTATTCCCCAACGGCTTATTCTTCAACTTCGTTTGTTCTTTAGGGAGCCCCAAAACTCTTTAACAGCTAATCTCGGTCTACCGGAATCTGTGCTGTACCTGTTATGCGCTATGCTGTTGCACGCAGGTGACCCTAGTTCGATTCCCAAGTGGGTTGGAAATTTTTATCGAGTACCTCGGTCTTAACTGCTGGGATGTATGTTGTATCCCTCTCAACCCAGGATGGCCCTGACAGGCAGGGTTCGAAGCCTGCGTCCAAAATGATATAAATTGTATCAAAGGGGGCGTAAAACACCTTCATTTATTAAGACTAAGCTCGGTCTATTTGAAGATTTTAAGAGACAGACTGTGTTTACCCTGCTGTGAAAGCCAGCCAGGGTTGCCTGTGGTAAACAGGGGGGACATGCTTAGTAGAGACAATGTTTGCTCGCATGGGAATCGCGGGAGCCACTTTTCCTTCCAAGAGGATGAGCGTAATAAAATATTACAGCATAGTAGACGATGGTATTGCGCTCATTTGTGTACGGAAAATGTGACCTCGGTAGCGGATGTCTTCCAGTGGATGATCAATAAAATACAATATTTAATTTCTCTTATACTAATTTGTCTGTTCTATCTTGTCTTATCTTGTTTTACTTCGGTTAATTTTTTGGTCGATCCTGGTTGAGACATTACAACATCCCAGGAGAAAAACCCAGACACTACATAAAAAATTTCTCCCAGCTCGGGAATCGAACTCTGCTCTCCTGCCTGCGACTGGTTACCTGGGTTAGACATAGTATGTCTTTGTCTGGTATTAGGCCGGACTGCGATCCAGATGACCCTGGTTCATATCCTTTTCTGAGCTTTCTTGAAATATGGGTTTTTATTAAGTTTTCAAAGCATTGGGGCCACAAAACTCGGTACTATCGATGCAGATTCCGCCTCTTAACACTTGATGGTATTTGAAATGAGGGTAAAAGTCCGTATCATGCCAATTAATCTGCCGCAGTGCGTCTGTGAGATCAGCCCATAATGTTAAATCCCCACAGAAGGCGGTCATGGATGTGGAAGCTTAACTGCCTCTGAGAGAAATCCCACCTCTACGGAGACGCAAACCATACTCATTTTGTCGTACTTACTCTTGTATAAAACCATAATTAGGCCCTTATTCGAAACATTTTTATTTTCGTCAATTCTGTAGTAGTGCATGTACTACTTATTTTCAAGGCTTTTGTTCCGAGAAAAGAGTTCGCGTGGTTTTCAGAGAATAAGTCCCAAAGGTCAATTTAATTTTCCAAAAATTGTTTTCTCGATAGAGAACTGACTTTCACATTGAACTGTCTTCGTAGGGTGCACACTTGGAAGTGCCATTTGCCTCCATAGAATATGGAAAAAGACGGGTAGTGAAAGTAAGCTTTGTTCGTGATTGTTACAGTGACTACATTGGGTGATTATTACATAAGTAAAAAGTAAAAGCCCATTTAATATCGTTATACTAGGCTTGGCATTGGTATGGTATGGTATGGTATGGTATGGTATGGTATGGTATGGTATGGTATGGTATGGTAATGGTATGGTATGGTATAGTATGGTATGGTCTTAAGACCCACTGCAAGTTTATTTAAAGAGGCATGGCCACAGAATCTAAAGTCGGCCTCCGATAGAACCGAACCAAGCATGTGGAAGGCCTTGAAGAGCCCACAAATAACCCATGTTCAAGAACGTCCCAATGCGGCTTCGAACCAAGGCCATCCGCGCTATAGCCTAACATAAAAAACAACTGAGATTACCATAACAAGTTCGTCAACTAAGACTTAGGCAGAAATTTGAGGGCAAAAACCGCCCACTCAGTTCTCTAACGCATCTGAATCCTACAGTTATAAACAACACCGTAAGTGTGAACATGTTACCGACATTAACGAGATATAAACTGTGGGGGGAAAAATGACGGCTAATACACTAACACTAACAATCCTGACAACCTGCTCGAAGAAACAGCCAAACAAAAAAACAACAACAAACAAACACAATTTTTAAAAAACCTTCCTCATGAGGCGATTTCAACCTTTGATTCGTTTCTTATAAAGTAAAAAAAAAAAATTTTGCCGTAGAAATCTAGATGCTACTGCAATTTCTTTAATAGAAGATGATAATATAGCTCCACTGGCAGGTACTACTTCTTTTCTTTCCCTACTCTGTTGTTTCTGTTTGTGCGCCTTACTTTTTCCAACTACATATTGTGTTCCTGTGGTTCTCTTTACTCAAACAAGCAAATTTCCTTAATACTACTGTCCTGCCTGTCTCTGTTTCCTTCTTCTATGTAGAATGTATCACCCTTTTGGACTTACTCACACCCATCTGTAGAAGGATCAAAACCTGCGGTGAAATGTTGGTGAGCGGATCAAGGCGACAAATTATGGTCTAGGGGTCTTGGGGGAGAGCGCAGGGGGTATGATGGAGAGGGGGTGCGGTCGAGGGTAGACGGGAGTGGTGGTGTTTGGGAAGCAGGGAAGAAAGGTTTTTGACACGTCCTTTGCTGTTTGTGAAGTCGATTCTGTACAATAGTGGTTGTAGGCAAGTGGTCACTGAAGCAGTTAACTTCCTTGCTTGTTGGACCCTGAGCTCAATCGGCGAGGTACGGTACGGTATGCTATGCTATGCTATGCTATGCTTTGCTATGTTGTGCTATGTTGTGCTATGCTGTGCTATGCTGTGCTATGCTGTGCTATGCTATGCTGTGCTATGCTTGCTCTCTTCAGTTCAGATTTTTTTCAGAACGACCTGCCGCATACGAAGTTTTTCGACAACACCGTACTACAGAGAGAGAGAGCTTCGGTGGGTAATCCGCGAGGTAAACCCTGAAGCTGGAATCCCTGCAACTTCGTTTTGGCAACTCCTACGATGTCGCTGGTCTAAAACTACAGACAAACCTGTATAAGATGACCACACATTGCCGACTGGTCATTCGAGGTCATGTCTGGAAGATCTCAAAGCTAACCCCCCCCCCCCCCCCTTCCTCACAAATAATACAGTCTCTAACTTTTGTTTCGTCAGCACCCTCCTATACGTGACTGAATCCAGGGCAGTCTACGCCAGGCAAGAGTAGTAGAAGAACTTTTTTCATATGGTTGGTCAGCTGTTCAAGTGTACTTAGTACAAAACTTTTAAAAAAAAAAAAAACAATGTTTATTCCAATTTTTATTATGTGGCATTGGTTGCAGGAGCTCGAGAAATAATTTGTCAAAAATTCAAGTTTTGATAAACATAAGTTACGCCATAGTATACTACATAATTTTTAAAAAGATTAAGAAACAAATCTCGTACAAGCTAATACTGAAGAATTTGTCAAAAATTCAAGTTGTGAATATTATTTTTAAAAACACAAGAAAACATACATTATTTAGGTAATATTGTTTTTAAAAAAGAAACAGTTTTAACAGTTTGAACGTTTTAACGGTTTGCCGATGAAGTGCAGTGCCTTCCACCTCCTTACCATCAGCTGGACTGACCAAGTGCCCAATACTGAAGACGTGTTCGTCCATACCGGCCTCCCAGCAATGTACACCCTGCTCAATCAAGACTGACTGCTGTCTTTGAAATGTGCGTCGTATGGCTGGCTTTGGATTACAAAAGACAGTTTCTATGAAAACTGGCCTCGGTTAAAACACCCCAAGGACTATCTTAGCTACGACGCAAAGGAGTATACAAGCACGACATGAAACTCTGGACATCAACACAGGGCAGGGGGAACACTGCAACAACTGCAGCAGACTGCAGCAGCCGGGCCTGCTTACTCAAAATAAATAAATACATAAATACATAAATAAATGAATGAATGAATGAATGAATGAATGAATGAATGAATGAATGAATGAATGAATGAAAAAATGAATGAAAGAATGAATGAATGATCAGCTGAAGAAGGAAGAGGAAAATATCCCGGCCCTGAGAGAAAAGAAGAAAGCTATTCATAAAAACTTCTTTTTTTTCTGTTCCTCGTGCCCTCCCCGTTCCCCTTCGATATTCCTTGCGATTTAAACTTTAATACTAGAAGAAGTATAAACCCCAACTACCAAGCATAGCGACTATTATTGTTATTATTATTTACGATTTTCAGAGTCTTCATTACAGTTTACGACGAGGTGTCTCGTTTTCGATGTCAAAATAACTTTGTGTGCGCGAGAGCTATCGTAAATATCCGGTGCCACAAAATGACTAACGCCTCAGCTAACACGATTTATGAGCAGTAAATGTTAGCGAAACAATTAACGAAACGTAAATCCGTCATGCATTCACTTAGTGAAATAGCTTGGCTGAAAAAGTCTGGTATCCAATTTCGGTACAGTAAAATATCGCAAGCCGGAATTCGTTGTGTTTCGTGTATTCTGCGTCTATTGTCTATTAAAACAGTTTTATGTTATTATAAATCTCTGTGGACGGTAAGGTTTCACTTTAAAGTCAATAAAGGCACAAAGCATTAACGATTACAAACTAATAGATTTGCACCTAACTTTGAACAACACTCTTTAAATTACCAATTTTGTTTAAAATCCCGTTTTCTATCAAGAGTTTTGGCTCTTGCTGGGAGTAAGCTTATTATAATAACAAGCGAAATAGAAAATAGAACACACCGGTGCCATTATAATTTTGACAATTTATTGGTAACAAGCAAAGTTCTGTATAGGTACCTACTGTGTAGTTGTTAGTCACTTCGGCGTTGGGCGTAGAAAAGTGAGTTCAGTTACGTAAGGGGAGAGTTCTTATCTTACTGAATATCTTCAACTTTCTGCTGGGACATTGAGTTGGAGCCTTCTCAGCCCTTTGGCCATGACAGGCAGGGCCGAAGCAACCTGCCCGTTAAATTTCCCATATGGGAATTGAACTCACGTCTCCTGCGTACGGCAGAGAAGAGTGTATTTGAACCACTACGTCATATACATTGACCAAGAGAGAGAGAGAGAGAGAGAGAGAGAGAGAGA
>NW_004797982.1:105735-109289 GCF_000002075.1 Aplysia californica
TGAGGAACAATGTTGTCAAACTTGAATAAGTATAATAATAATATTTATCATCATCTCATAAAGTTCTCGATTTGAAACGGACATCAAACGTCATGGTTTGCCTCTCATTTCTCTGCTCGGATGCTCTCATAAACCCAACATTGTCAAGGTCTTTCCAAGTCATTCATGCGTTCAAGTTCTCTTAATAACTTATTGCATTTGGTCTACCCCGCCTCCTATGCTGTCTATTTTTTTCTGTGAGAGCAAAATGTTCAGGTCTTTTAGTCAATTCAACTTTGGGTTGTTGCGGATCTAGGCGAATTAGCTTAGCTGTGCATTTCATTATGGGGTAAAAAAAAAAATTGTAACAAAGGTGATGTTTGGTGTCGTTAGAAACAGAAAACATTCTTTTAGACCTTTTTAGCCAACGTAATTCTTCGTTTTATTTCTACGGTACATAAGGTTACATAAAATGATTAGATTTCTCCTTCCCTTCGAATGGTAGAGTACCAACTTCCCTTTTTCGAAAATTGAATTACACCCCACACATAACTGAGCATTACAGATGTCATGCTCAAGAGTCTGCCAGTTTGTTGTTATTTATTAAAATTTGACACGTACAAATAATGTGTAAAAACGTTTTAGCTATAAGAATCTTTAAATCCTATTCTCTAAAAACTTTGTGGAGTTAGAACCCTGTCATTCTGAGGGCACTTACTAACACGTATAATAAAAACACAGGTATATCAATTTTCTTTATAATCATCACAATTTCTATATTCTGTATCATTATTTTGACCTCCATCATCATTGTCAGCTTTATACAAATTTTTTAAATGTATAACAAACAAAAATTGTATAGTAATCGAAGATATTTTATAATCAAACAAAGCGTTGTTGTTTTGTTTTTGTTTTTGTGTTTGTTTTTTGTTTTGAATACCGAGGAAGAAAAATAGAGGGGTTCCCCTTTCGTCTTTACCCTTTCAACAACGAATTACTAAATTCATTAACGGTGTGTACAAAAATCAAGATTATATTCTTCATCATTATCATGGTAAAAAAGTAGTGTAGATCTATAAGGTTTCAAACAATTTATTTTGAATAACTCGAATAAAGATTTTCAGTTGCAGAATGTGCTCGTCTTCATTTTCCTTAACATTATCATTACATTGTTGTCAAGTCTCAAGGTAATAAGTGATATTCCTCTTATCCAGATGGAGATTATAAAAGGCAGTACATGTGCAGTATATTCCTCCTGAACTAGACACATTTATCAGTCCGAGCAATCAGCCACACCTACCACGGTAAATAGTATTAACAAGATGAAAGAGAATGAAGGGTTTGGGAAGGGGGGGGGGGGGTAGAGGCAAAGATAGAGGTGGTTGTGATAGTGTGTGTATGTGTGTGTGTGTGTGTGTGTGTGTGTGTGTGTGTGTATCAGTGTAGCACGTGTGTGTTTGTTTGTATGCGTGTGTGCGTATAGAGGGGATGTCACCCCCCATCAGAAACAACAGGATCAGAGAAATGATGGGAACAACACCTGGTCCTGTCCTCCACTACAAGCAGAGCAAACAATCAGGTGATTTGGATATCTGACACGTTTGGCACCTCACCAGCTTGCTAGTAAAGCGTACTACAAAAAAAACCCCCCAGGGTACAAGACAAGAGGAAGACCAAGGAAGAACTGGATCGAGGGTGTGAAGGATACCCTGAAAACATACAACACTCCACCTAACAAGGCCATCAAACTTGCTAGAGACGAAAAGTCCTTTCTCCCTTCGACACCCCAGAGGTACAAGAGGACGGATAGAGTAAAGTAAGTCACGCCCATGCAACACGAGGAAGGAAACAAAAATATCGGTTTTATACATTTTTGCAGTGCGGGATTTAATGGACAGCAAAGATAAAATGACGTAATGAAGTTTTTTAAAGTGGAATTGTTTATGATTTTACAATGCAATTTACTCAATCACTGCCATCTCTTGCCCGCGGTTCGTACTGGTGCTGATAAAGAGGCACAGCTTCAAGTAAGCCTTTTGCAAGGCGGGTTATAGGGTCTTGCATGACTGTCTTCTGTATCTAACTTTTAAACACTTAATGTTTTGCACAGCGCATTTGAAATGTAAATTAAACATGATTTGATCGCCCCTAATAACAGTGTTAGACTATCTGGGCCCAGGGCTTTTTAACTTATATTTATCTTATATAGAATTGGGCATAATATGTGATGGTGAGCGTTGTTTTGTTTTGGTAATTGTTTTACAGCGCTTGCAACAGCATAAGGCCATGAGCGCATGGGACACATTTTCAGTTTGGTAGGAATTTTGAATTTTGCCCTGGTGGCGGCCGAAGCGTACTGTCGGTTTAAGGACCACCAAGAGATTTTTAACATGCGCAACTTGTACTCGGGACCTCAGAGATTTTTTTGTCTTTATCCAAGATGATTAGGCTTTGGATCTTTCCAACCACAAGATCGGGGGTGTGGCTGAAAGACAGCAGTAAGAAGGAGCCAAGAAGTAGAAGTAAAAAGGCTGCAGAAAGAGTCAGGCGCCCAGAGGAAGGGGCAAAAGGGGGGAGGGGAGGGGGAGTGGAGCAGAAGGTGGCGACGAAAGCAGACGACAGAACATGGCTAAAGAGCAGAAAAGGAAGTGAAAGGATACAATTTTAGAGAAGAAAATTTTCAGCCGCTGTCAGGTTTCGAACCCAGAACCTATTGAATGAGAGGCGAATACCATAACCTCCAGACAACGAGAGCCCACGGTGAACGTTGGAAACTCCACAAGCATTCAAAGGTTTAAGAAAACTCTCTGGGGATTTGAACCGAGCGTTAGCTGTATGATACCAGATGATATATCAACGCGCCTATTTTTTTTATAAAAGGCCAAAGACAAAGACAAAAGCAAAAGGACTATTAATTAAACATTAAAGTGTACCTCGGACAGCATCATTTTTTTACATTAAAGAGTCTCACATTTTACCTGTTTTGTGAATTTATATAAGAAATTTCAAGCCTACGACATGGATAAAATAAACACGTTTTAATCAAAACCTACGTTTTCATCATAATAATTTACTGGACATCATGATCAATCAATCCGTCTATCAATCATTCGACTCCCATTTAGGACACACATAAGACTCATCCAACTCCCTTCTGACAGACCGCGGAAAACGTGTATCGATTTCACCCTGTTCGTTCACGCCTCTCCCCAGAAATCCCGCACTCACGAATCGCAACAACTCACCTTCCTGCCCACCAC
This sequence comes from Aplysia californica, assembly GCF_000002075.1. NCBI lineage: Eukaryota > Metazoa > Mollusca > Gastropoda > Aplysiida > Aplysiidae > Aplysia > Aplysia californica. The sequence goes on from NW_004797982.1 coordinate 108,975, forward strand.
ACCTTGCTGAGCTGGCGTGCACGCCATCGACCGTGCAGGTAACAAACCATATCCCGTCCAATGAGCGCTCGCGTTGCCGCCCTTCGTATGATATTAACGCTGTGTGGAACACGTTTAAGCCCCGCCCCTCTTTAATTTCCCCGTGATAGGAACAAGGACGGTCGCGGTCTAGCGACGGAGGGGCACAGGTGTCGTGTGACTCGGGCCTCGACTGGATCAATACGCCTATACTACATGATGTGTTCAGATTACAAGCGGTTACTAGGAGATATTGATATTATGTGAGTCAGGAGGAGAGAGAGAGAGAGAGAGAGA
>NW_004797982.1:112832-116300 GCF_000002075.1 Aplysia californica
AATAATATTTAAAAAAAAATAAAAATAATAAAGAGACAACGAACTGATTTTAAAATATTCACCAAATTATGTTTTGCTATTGACCTGTAGCACAGTCACAGTATTTTTACACCGGTCCGGAAAAGCTCGGTTAAGAACTTAAAGAGCGGTCCCTGCTTCCCATAGTGATGTGATGTGTTTGTTTGTTTGTTTGTTTGTTTGTTCGTTCCTTCGTTTATTTGTTGCTGTTGTTGTTGTTTCGCTTTTAGTTTTTCTTATGTTTTGTTGTTTTGTTGATTTTTTTTTCAGAAAGGCATGACCACATAACTATTGTTAGGATTTTAAAATTAGGGGACATCGAAGTTTGTATGGAGTTGGATATGTAGGAAATAATTATAAACATACCTCTTTGTGCAAAAACTCGCGCCCAGCTTAACTGTCCTGCCCGCTGTAGTGAGACTTTTTCAAATCTTCATTCCCATGGGGGGTTTTTTCTCTTCATTCCCATCTTTCTTCTCTCCATTCCCATCTTTTGTCGTGAGAATTTTTGACCCCCGGATTACAGTGAGTTCACCCAGAAGAGACACGTCGAAATTGGAGTCGTGACGTGTCCCGGGAATGAATAAGCTTGGCTTCATCGCTTGTCCCTTTCCTTTCTATCAAAGCAGCGTATTTTGAGCCCGAATGTCTGTGGTATGGCGGGTAGGCGCTTCGCTGTCGCACGAGGGAGACCCGCGTTCGATTCCCTAGAGGGGAAAAATGTTTATTGAATATTTCGGTCTTTCTGCTCGGATGTTGTATCCCTATCAGCTTGAGTTGGCCCTGACAAGCAAGGTCGGAGGTCAGCCTCCTAAGTGACGTTTATTTGTGTTGATGAATGTGTGAAAGCGCTTACAATTCGAAACAAATCCACGACAGTTTTGAACCGCCGGATTACAGTGAGTTCAAGCATAGGAGACATGTCGAAATTGGCGCCATGGTGTGTCTGGGATCGAGTGAATCATCTGGGCTTCATCGCTTGCCACTTTGTATTCCATCGAAGCAGTGTACCCTTCTCTCTCCGAAACCTAACATTGACAACACACTCTATGGAACGTTACAGCAACTGCAGCAAACCTGCACTTATCACTACATGGCATTGGACAGAAGGGCGAGAGCCCAGCTGTTGCTGGATCGAAAACAACAACAACAACAACAACAACAGCAACAACAACATCGAAGCAATGTATTTCGAGCCCGAGTGTAATCATCGTCTATAGGGTAGGTGTTAGGTAATCCCCCCTGGCACGCAGAAGAGCTGAGTTCGAATCCCAACTGGTGAAAAAGTCAGAACGAGTATCTCGTTCTTTTTTTTTGTTGTTGTTGAGATGTCGTATTTCTCTATCGGGTTGGCCTTGACAGATTACAGTGAGTTCACATATAAGAGACATGTCAAAACTGGCGCCATGACGTGTCCTAGGGATGAATCATCTTGGATTTATCAGGCGTAGCTTGTCTCTGTTGTCGGCCAGCTGTTCAGATTTACGGAGTCCACACATCTTTTATTACCAAAAAATAAAATAAAAATCTACAAACTAGTTTTGCAGTTTCTTTTTCTGTGATAATAGTTGCATGTGATCAAGACATGTTTTGTCAGAACTGAAACTGAAATGTTGGGAAAAAAGGAAGGGGGAAATGTATAGTAATAATATGTTAAAAGAATGGAACAGTTTTTTTTTCTTTCTCAAGAAAAAGTCACTTTGTCGACTTAGATTTTGAACTGCACGCTGAAGCTTTCTTTTCCATCGAGTCAGCTTATTTCAAGCTCTATTGTACCTATAACTGAGCCTAATATATATTAATATCATTACCCTCTTCGTTTTGGTCCGTTATGTTTCGAAATGATTACAGTGTGATTTAACACAAAACGCAGTTTGGTTTAAGTAACAGTTTTATGGCACTTGCAACACAAATAGGGCATACAAGTGCCGAAGATTAGAGGTATTACCAGAGAATCGCTTACATTTTACAAAGAAAAGTAACTCGAGAGATATGGGTAATAGATGTTGGAAACGCAAAAAAAGCAAACTGCTCCATAGCAGCCTCCAACCACCCCACGTAAAACTTTCTTGTTTTGTTATACCAGGGTTTTTAGTAAAAAGAACTGTTTGAGAGGAATGTGTGATAGGTTTGTTGTTGCTCTTATCACAGTGTATTCGGGCAGATAACATGGACATCTGGACATCGAACCTTATTATTCGAAATTTACCCCCCACCCCCCTCCCCCAAAGCCCTTTCTAATAAAAAGTGATAACATGATGGTAAAAATAACTTTTGAAAAAAATGATTAAAACACGAAAAAACAGCAACAACAAACGATGTCAAAACATAACACACGTTTCTTTTTTATCTTGTTTGTTCAGTTTTGGTGTTTTTTAAATTTATTTATATTTTTTAAAAAGATTTCTAGACGTTGTTAACTTGGAGGTTCAACGCCTTAATTTTAGAGAGTCTTTACAGATTTACTAAGAGATTCTCTCAACTCAGACTAATGATTTGATCTGACTTGTGTTGACAGGGGAGTAAACACACCTAAGTTGTTTTTTTTAAAGACTTGTAATCGTTCCTCTATGCCACGCAGTCTTGTATAATCTCCAATTAATGCAGATGCTATTCTACTATGGAAACTTTATCTGACAACACAAAACATTTTTCTTAAAATTTTTCTGATATGTGTTTCATTAATCTAGTGGTTAGGCTACCAGTCTTGTAATCGTAAGGTTGCGGGATCGGGGGTTCGAGCCGCGGGCCAGACGTTGTGTCCATGGGAAAGGCACTTTACACGAATTTTCCTCACTTCACCCAGGTGAGAATGGGTACCCAGCTATAGACAGTGAAAGATCTTGTCAGTTTGTTAGTGTTTGAGCGCTTAACCAGCTGCTTGCACTGTATGCTTCCCGGGTAGCTGAGAATGTTTCTGAGTGTTCTATGGTCTGCTGGGGTAATAATATAGTGTAAAGCGCATAAAGCTTGCTTTCGAGTGGGGATATGCGCTATACAAAATGATATTTATTATTATTATTATTAATACTTTTTTGCTGTTTCTCGGAAGCCTCTTCTATAAATTATGTATACTTTATGCTACGTAGGCCAACAGATTTAAACACTAAGTTAAATACCAACCTACCAATTATAAAGGCCGTCTTTCCACGGACGTTTTCGTATCTACCTCTGTATTTCACCTCCTGCCGAGTTTCCCCAACTGCCTGTAAAAGTACCTCTTATACATACGCAAGAACTGTATGACACTCGACTTCAACCGGTATTTTTGTCAAAAGTTTATGTTTTCCCACAAGGGCTGATCTTTTCAACAACATTAATCGTATCAATTTCCATATAAATGACTCTCCCCCAAAGAGAGGAACCCCGTGCTGGTTTCCTTCAAAAGAAGACAGAAGCAGACTCAGCATGCAGAGTATTAGCTTACGATGAGAACAAGATTATCCCGCC
>NW_004797982.1:119804-123396 GCF_000002075.1 Aplysia californica
GAGGGCATGGTGCAAATGTTCCTGTTGTTATTATTTATGCTTCTATTTTTTCTATTGCCGTATTTTTAAATTATTACATCTTTTGCTGCTTTAACTGCTGGTTGCTGCTATTGCTGTTGTTGACTTAGTCGGTGATGGCGCTCCTGCTTCTGATACTTCTCCATCTTCCAGATACCAGTAGCTCTTTCGGAAATGTTTCTTTCTTTTCTATTGAGCAGTTCTATCTCAGCTGGTATCATACTGGACCATGCATCAGATAGCCCTCGTACGAATCTCCAACGGCGAGTTCCGAACTTGGTTTGTTTTGGGACAGCTTTTGGGGCTATTATCTCTCTCTCTCTCTCTCTCTCTTTCCCCCCTCCCTAATTTGGCTCTGTTCTATCGGAGATGTATCATAAATGTAGAATTGTCACCACTTAAATTGCCTTACACATTATTGAGAGGTGCGCTAAACCAACACAGTTAACGGAACGTCCCTATGAAGAAGGAGAGCCTGGGGTAAAGTTTCCAGTGGATTAAAAGTAAACGAATAAAAATCTCAACCACATTTTTCATCAAACCCTTTTTTAAAAGATTCCTTTCGTACGAAGTCTTCTGTGTATGTTTATATCAGACAGCAGAAATCGTTTATGAAAAACATATCAAACTGGCAACGAAGGCCTATTTCTTTGGAAGGACCCACTGCTGAATCACTCCTGTTGTTTTAAAGTTCAATTTAGCTCCTAAAATATTACTAGATACTTGTTGTCTGCGATTTTAAGATAAAAATACCTTGAAAAAAATGAGACAAGAGTACGGTTAGGAACTCTTAGTCACTTAAAACCGAAGCGCAGCCGCTGCCTAATTTACCCACAAGACATGGTTTCAGAGTATCCTGTTGCTTTCAAACCCCCATGTTTTTTTGTATTCTTAACCCCCAAAAAAGTAAGCCAAAGATCAGATATGGTTATTGAACAGTTGGAAAAACTCCCGTGTCCCAATTCTTGGGGAGTGGCAGCTTGGTCTTTATAGTCTGCATCGATTTCTCCCCAGGATCCTGCCGTGTTGCTGTCTATGTTTTCATACAAGGTTACCTGAGTTCCCTAAGTGGCAGGTGGACGTCCTTGATCCACATACGTCGGGCAGATCCATCCAAGTGTACGTTATGCTCACAAGTCCACTGACTGGGCTATCTATCGGTGTACTAAGACTTATATTACCCACAACCATCCCATTATTTTGTTGTTCGCCTGTCCTTCCCGTGCTGTTTTGATTTTTATCTGAAACCTCAATCAATTCCAAATTCTTTCAAGTGTTCAGCATGGCGTGGTTCTTCATAGTTTATAATGAGATATTAATTAGCAGAAATATATTTCGAATCGACAGCGGAAAACGTATTATTACCTAGATAAACTCAGATCATTGAAGCAAAAACCATCTCCGGCTTCTGTGAAGGACAACAATAATTAATCTGTTTGACTTAGTGGAACTAGGAAAATAGCATAAATAGAAAACTTAGTAAGAGTATAATCGCGTTTTTGATAGTTAGAACGCCAATTAAAGTAATGATTTATGATCTATTCTGAGATCGCTAACAATTTTCTCATGGTTCTTGACCTTTGAGAACCATAGTATGTCTTTGTGATTTCCGTCTCAACTTAGTTTGTATTTGGTTTGCGTTTGGTTTGTGTTTGATACTTTTGTTTTTGTAGATGACTGTAGGAGCAACTGTCTTTGTGTGCTTTTCAACCCAGAATATAAAATTGTACCCCCATTACATTCTGGCCTTGAAATTATTATGTAATTGAGTAATTATTTCTTCTTTCGTAAATGAAAAGGCACCATTAACAGGAAAATTCTGGTGTAATTATTCAATCGAACTAAACTTTCAGTTAGTAGCTATACTTGTTTGTACAGGTGTCAGTCTCGAATAAAAAGGCCTCGTTGTGTTAAAAGGACGACATTTCTAAAACTACCTTATTATGATCTTATACATCTACTTTGTCTTTCAATCTATACTAATTTCACGCCGCAGAAGCAGAACATCTTTGTCAAGGCGTGAAGTAGTTATATTAAGTTACAGCTACTGAACGTGTCGTAGACAGCTTTATTTAATACGGGAATAGTTCAAGATAGACAGGCTTTTCTTCTGGAAGTATCTTTTTCTCTAGCCACCTCGTCGACTTGACAATAGGAGTTAAACAAATATTAACTTTCGGGGGAGTTTGAACAATATTCTTTCTTTATAAGGAATGGCTTTGAATGTGACATTGAGTGAGAGAGATGATAATATTGAACTCGCAGGGAAGAGTGACTCTGCATTAGGTTTCATCAGCCCGGAGACGTACTTCCATCTTCAGGTGATCCAGCTCTGGACATCCACTGCAATGACGGGAGCTGGCCTCATCACTAACGCTTTCAACATCTTCGCTTTCTTCTGCCTGGGTCTCAACGACCCTGTGAGCACGTCGCTCTTCGTGCTATCCTTAGCGGACTTCTGTTCGTTTCTCTTCGTCACATTCCTCTGCGTGTTCCAAATACTAACCGTTTACGTGGAGACCTCCACCTGGTCGTTTAACCCTTTCCTCCTGTCTCTTTATGTTTATCGGTATAACCATATCTTCTACACCATGTCTCTGGTGACCAACATGTTCATCGCTGTAGCACGGTGCTGCTGCGTCTCAAAGGCTCTACAGTTCAGACATTTCTTCACACTTCGCCGCACCCACCAAGGGTTGGTCATCATGTTCGCTGTCAGTCTCGCTGTCAGTTTACCTACCATTGTCACACAGGAAGTGCGTTGGTTGTACCTTAACAACGGAAATAATGTCACTTCGTCGGCTCGTCTCCTCATTTTGCCAAAACAGGGACACAGACAAGCTTTAGACTTTCACAACATATTTAACTTAAGCATCTTTCACCACACTTGTGTGTTCATTACTTTTATCTGTCTGAGTTCTCTTGTCCGCACTTTGAAGAAGATGTCAAAATTTCGACACCAAAACTCCTCATCCCTGACATCTACTTCGAGACCGTCAATAAAGCTGGCAGTGAAGTCGTCAGGAACAGCACTTCGCTGTGACAATACACAAACAGTTACTCCAGGACCTACAGGCAAACACACAGGCTCAGCCCTTAATTCTAAAGAGCTGCAAGTCGTGAAATTAGTGTCAGTCCTGACCGCCATTTTTGTGTCCAGCCGTTTGGTCATCATCGTCATTGCTACTATGCACCAAATTTTCCCTGAGTTCGGCAGCGGAAAACGATACCACAATCTGTACTACACGTGTTTCTCTCTGGGATCGATATACAGTTACGGCAGTGCCGCTGCCAATAGTATCGTGTACTACAAATTCAATACCAAGTATCGACTCTTTGTTTTACAGCAGTTTTGCTCTGGCGTCCAAGATGATAAGGCTTTTATTAATTAACAACATTGTTTGTCAATGAACTTTGTGAAAATGCAGTTCCTAACAGGTGCAATCTTAACAAACAAACAAACAAACAACAAACAAACAAACAAACAAACAAACAAACAAACAAACAAACAAACAAACAAACAAACAAACAAACAAACAAACAAACAAACAAACAAACAAACAAACAAACAATA
>NW_004797982.1:124218-126401 GCF_000002075.1 Aplysia californica
ATATATACTTAAATTGCCTTACATATTTAGAGGTGCGCTAAACCAACACAGTGACCAGTGACCATAATATTATGTACTCGTAGAAGCCTTTTATAAGAGTGCTTTCTGGTGACGGGTTATTGTCATGAATGCACAATGAAGAAAATGTTTACATTTTCGTATACATATTGCAGTGTGAGACGTCCCCCTGTCTAAGAGAACAATTTTTGTCTTCGACAGTGGGTGGCAGTCTTACACAATTTCGACTGTTTTTCACTCATTACGATCATCAATGTCTCCGATCTTCTAATTTTTGTCGTCTTGTCTTCTATACATTTTTTAAAGGATGTATGACTATCACTATTGATAAAACCCTCAACCGTTTCTTTTTTTAAAATGTGAGTGTTTTTAACCCCACCATCATTTGAGAAACAAAAATGTGCATTAATAAAGAAGTTACTCTTCAAAACAGCACGTCCTCTAGCGTTGTCGGATGGCCAGGATACGAGTTAAGTTAAAAACCATACCAAAGTCAAACATGTTTTTATAAAACTTACACTTAAAGTAAAACTATTATAATTCATTTTTGTGTAGCCCGGTAGGGCAGAAAAACACGTTGGCCCTGACTTGCTTTCACTGTTCTGTGCACTTCATCCGACCTTACATTGTCAAAACCATGCTGTGCCATTTTAGCGGGTGCCTGTAACTGTAAGTTTAATGTGTTGCCACGGGAATCCGAGCCTCGCTAGAACTCGTTAAGTGAGATGGCGCGCATGTGGGCGCCATGCTTCTCTTTGGAACTTTCGGGGGGCACGTAGATGTGGGGTGGGTAGAAACGGGGTTGAGGGAGTTTAAAAAAAAAGGGGGGGGGTGGAAGGGAGCTCCAAGGGAATAAGTCCTCTATAGAAAATACATTTTTTTTATAAAACGAGAAAAGAAAAAAGGTGGGTCGATATGGATATATAGCCAAGTTGGTATTATATTAAGATGGGCTTCGGAGCGGATGATCCGTGTTCAAGTCCACTGCGGGGCGTTCTTGAACTTCGAGCTCTCCATTCTGAGTGGGTCGGTCATGATTTGAGATCGCCGTCAATTTCCAAGATCTTGCCTCATATACAGCTACTACCTTAGGTAGTGGAGAAAACTGAAGACTTCTTTGCTTCCCTCTTAAGGCAACACCCTTTTTAAAATGACAATAATATTATCTCCAGTTTTCTGCAGTTCTTCTCATGTGACATTATTTTAATGGCAGATAGCCGAGATCCATAGCACACACCATTGCAGATGCATAATGTCCGATCAGCAACTGACCAGAGGCATCAATGTTACGGCACATTAATTTGCTGGTGTCATACACACACCAGAAACACGAACTGGCATATTTCATAGTACACAAGTTGTGGCGTATAATATTTTCATGTTTCAGATAAAAAGAAAACAGAAGGGAAAAAACAAACAAACGAATAATGACTTTTTCTTTGAAGTGCGTCAAAACAGCGTGTCTTTAATAATTAAGAGTTGCTGAATGACCAGAACGAGTGTTTTCAATGGATGGTTAACATTATACAGTCAGACCTGCGCTAACAGCCACCGGTATAAGACATTTAATTACCTGTACAAACGACCACTTCCCATTCCCCCCCCCCTCTCACGGTTTTGTTGTTGCTGTTGTTGTTGTTGCTGTTGTTGTTGTTGTTGTTGTTGCTGTTGTTGTTGTTGTTGTTGTTAATAAAATCATAATGAAACTGAGTAAGACGACCACCTGTCCACGACTTTTCTCTTCGACAATGGGTGGGTGTCTGTATGATTTCCACTATAGTTTCTATTGGGATGTTGAACATATGCCGCACAAAGCAGAATCTGTTTTCTCTGGGATTTTCCTTACGAAGGTATTGAACCCAAGTCTTTTGAGTATGGGCTGAATAGCACAGAAATAACGCCATTGAAGGCGGTAGTCATTCGTTCAAAAACGTATTCTTTTGTCTAAGTATTTATTTATTCAGTTAATCAGTTAACAGCTTTTTCATCCACTTATTTATTTCTTAATTTTTTCTTGGAGTGCAGATTTCTGAATATTATACGTCGGAAAAACAAAAACAAAAACAGCAAGAAAACATATATACATGTATATATATATAGAGAGAGTGAGATAAAGAGAGAGAGACAGAGAAAGACAGATAGATAGACAGAGAGAGACAGAGAGA
>NW_004797982.1:126501-127486 GCF_000002075.1 Aplysia californica
CAACAACAAAACAAAACAAAAAACCCCAACACTTTCATAATTTTTTTCTGTTCAAAAACAAATACAGGGAAAGAGAACAGAAGGGAGTAAGTGAATGAAATATGTTTTCTAAGTTGTTGTTTATTTCCAAAATAAAATAATAATAAAAGCAACCCATGGATCATTTTCGAAAGGTAACAATATCTTTCAGAAATCAATAAACAAGTACCATCTCTGCCACCCAACCCCATTTTTCTCCGCTCTAGTATAAAAGAAAACAGTGGGGGTTTGGGGGGTGGGGGGAGGGACTAACAAAACAAAATGGCTCAAAATGGTATGAAGAATTTTTTCACTGAGCCCGAGGAAGTGACACCAGATACTATTGTATACACAGTCGCCTTTAAAATAGATAAATACTCTAGGAAACCGCACGTTTTCTATGTTCCACTGACCCATTGTCTCGTACGCTGAGTAAAGCAAGAGAGCTGACTGTTGATACTTTTAAACTCTTTTCACAGTAAACAAATCGCTTAAAAGTCCGCTTCATTTCGCCCCTTTTCTCACATAATATTCTTTCGTTTCAAGAGCAAAATCCTCACTGAGTGTTAGACGAATGCGTGTGGGGGTCCTAACGATTGAGAAACGAAATGAAGGGTGGTTGGTTGGTTGGTTGGTTGGTTGGTTTGTTGGAGTTTGGGGGTTTTGAGAGAGGTAAACTAGTGGGGCGACATCCCTGGGTTTTAATAAAAGAAATAAAAAAGATCTGGAAACCTAAGAACGGGAACCTTAAATGACTGAATGTGGACGATGTTCTCGGCTGGCCTTGTCTGACAGTTTAGCAAAGTAATTCTTACCTTTGATGTTACCAGGTACAAGGATATCACATCTTTCACCACGGCCATTTTCAGAACTCAAGACATCATAAATCAGTCGTGGATTTTTAAAATCTCCAAACTTTCCGACTCATGCACGTAAGCAAAGAGTGGCCCAACTCGCAATCCCCCCC
>NW_004797982.1:130086-141109 GCF_000002075.1 Aplysia californica
CATACACCAGATAACCATGTCCGCAACGTAATGATCTGGATAAGTATTTCATGAATCGCGATAATTTTGGAATTTTGACAATAAAACCAGTTATCCGAAAAATGTCGCCAATGTGTCGGTACGGAGCGGTTTTGGGAGGCACTGATGGTAGAGATTACCCACACTGAGGTAGATAATGGCGGAAAGCTTTAGGAGTAAGACAATTTGGGCTGATGTAGTATTGGGTAAAACTTTTAATCTCAACATAAGGTCATATTATTTTCAAGGCTCAAGACGCATTAGTAACGTTGATGCAGTTGTACTGAATAATGCGTGTCGTGTGGTCATCATCATCATCATCATCATCATCATCATCATCATCATCATCATCATCATCATTGTTTGGTCTTTTTTTGCTGTACAGTGACACTACAAGTATTTGATCATATGGAAACTTGGATATATATTTGAGAATGTTATAACATCTTGAATAAGGACAAGGAGTTATTATCATGCATACCGCGCACCTTGTGTTGACGAAGCTGTTTAAGGCACATCGGCAATTTCTCCTGCTGCTGGAATAATAAAGCACGACACGTATATCTAATCTCATCTTACCTTACCTTATCTTATCTTATTTATTCATAATATGATCTTATAACATTCCCCAAATATTAAGCAAACAGTCGGCAAATCCAAGACAACTTTCTGACACCCGTGAACACAAATATCCTGTCACCAGGAGCGCGCGTCAGTCGTCACTATTTGATCATGCCGCAGGGGTGAAAGAAAAACAAAAAAAAAGACCCAAAAAAATAAAACAAAAACAAAACAAAACAAAGCAGAAGCAAAAACTCAAAAACAAAAACAAGAAAGAAATAAAAACTTCAAATCAAAACAAAACAAAGTTGCTCCTGTCAGCTATTGGCACGTTCTATAATGCATCAGCTTTATAAATGTCGCACATTGGGCTGCACCTGTGGGCATGTGCATGCAGTTGTCCCTATAGGCCACTCGCATGATTTTTACAGGGATCACGCAGTACCAAACAAACAAACAAACAAACAAACAAAAACACCCCCCTCCTCAAAAAAAAAAGAAAAAAAGAAATAACAACAAAAAAAAAAAAAACACCCCCTCCTCTAAAACAAAACTTAACGAAACTGTACTCCAGCAAGCCAATGTTGAAATGTTGAATAAGTTTAGGTGAATATGTATTGCTGACCAAAATGACCAAAAAGTAAATCTTCTCTTTGGTTTACCTGGAGCCAGTTCACTTGACGGGCTACTGAAAAAAATCCGTTCTACCGTACGCGCTAAGTCTGTGGTGCAACGGTTAAGTGCTTCGCTATCGTACGAAGGAGACCCGAGTTCGATTCCGAAAAGGGGAGAAAATCTTTGTCTAGTATCTCTGTCTTTCTGCTGAGATGTTGTATCCCTCTCAGCATAGGTTGGCCCTGACAGGCAAGGTAGGGAGCCCGCCTCCTAAATGATCGGAATTGTGTCCATGGGGGCGTAAAAATACCAACATTAAAAAACAACCAAACCAAAAACCTACGCCTGACCTAATTGATCACGGTCTGCCTAAGCTGTGTTAACTGGGCAAAAATCTGCGCGAGTGACCGGATGGGACGTCACTGGATTATGGATAGGGTAACCTGTGGATGTTTTACGCCGCCATTGACACAAATTAGATCATTTAAGAAGTGGGCTGCTTCGACCATGCGTGCCAGGGTCAGCCTGGGCCGAGTGAGATACGGCATCCCTGCAGAAAGATGGAGATACTCGATGAAGTAGATGTCTGCTCTATGGAATCGGACTCTTATCGAGAGGATTCAGGAGACATACCAGGCAGAAATAGGTTTCTATGAATCAAGGGTATGCTGTATAACGTAATATTTCCCATCGTTTGCTGGGTAATGTTTTTAAACCCCTCGCCCAAACAACTCTTTTAATTAAACAGGCGTTTGCGGTTTAGCGGTTAGGCGCTTCACTGTCGCATGCAGGAGACCCGAGTTCGCTTCTCCTTTGGGGACAAATTTTATCGAATATTTTGGGTTTTTTGTGTTGGGACGTAGTATCCCTCTCAGCCCGAATGGCCGACAAGCAGGGTCGAAGCTCACCTTTCTAAATCGTGTTGATGGCCAGTTGGAGACGTAAAACACGGTGCACTAAAACAAAAACAAAACAACATAATCCAAATGTTTTTCTTTTAATGCTTTGCGCCAGTACATTGACCCTAAGAGTTCAGAAAATTTTGAGTTCAAGAATAATGTGGAACAAAAGAAGTTAAATCCACTGAGCTCAGGTTAACGAGCTGACGTAAAATGTTTCAAAACACACCACTGGTCGTCCGCGGAATCGCTGTCTGAGAAGCCCGCTGCGAGACCTCATGTTTATGTAAATTCTGCCGGTAAATGAAGACCCATTTAATGTTCCTCCTGAAATCAAGTATAAATATTCATGACCGTCTCTTGAGTCAAATGAAGATCCCAAGTGCAGACAGACATACGGAGCTGTCTAGAAGCCCAGTAATTGAATTCGACCTTTCAAAATAGAGGTCTAGATTAGGGCATGCCTCGTTAATGCAGTCTTTGTTCAGACGAAGCAGATTTCTTTCCTTTCGTTTCCTCCCATTTTGGAATATTATTTTGGTGCTTATTGTTTTGTCGTTTCACTCCCTCTATCTATCTATCTATCTATCTTCTCCGATCAGCACTGGAGCAGACAGTAGTGTTAAGCTTCGCCAACATACGGATGATAGAGGTTCGAATCTGAGAGTGATCCATAATCTTTTTCTTTCTCACAAGAACATGTCTATCTTCTTCACTGCTGCGTGGACGTATGCACTGGTTTGCGTTATTCCTGCTTATGTTCTCTGCCATTTTCATACAACTTCATATAAGGAAAATGTTTGGAGATATTATAGTAACAACGTGTGCTACTGTTTACTTTTTAAATAAATCTTTGGTGAAAATCTCTCTTAAAGGAATTTTATCTTGTCTGTACACATTTTACTCTAGATGGATATATAGATTTCAGCAGTGAAAGGGTTAAGACTATGTTCTAATAAAGGACAACGTGTGTCGCCTTCGAAACGTCCTTCATTCTACTCACTGGGACGCTGTCGACACTTCAACAATGTATGACTGATACCAGTTTGCTCTTTATTATCTGGTACGCTGAATAATCCCATTAGAGACACCGGGAATTAATCGACTTAGAAATAAATTATCGTTGGTAGTTTCAGTTTTTATTGACGGTATAAATGAAAAGGTATTCCTTAAATTCTTTTAATGACTAATAATGCTGGGATTGTGTGTGTGTGTGTGTGTGTGTGTGTGTGTGTGTGTGTGTGTGTGTGTGTGTGTGTGTGTGTGTGTGTGTGTGTGTGATTGTGTTTGTGTTTGTGTTTATCGGTGTGTATGTGTGTGTGAGTGTGTGTGTGTATTTGTGTGTGTGCGTACATAATATACGTAGTTAAAATCCGTGATACCCACAAACTTCCATCTCACCTGCTGTAATCAATAACTAAGTTGGTTATTGTGAGCAGAAGATTACATAATCTAGCCTTCAGTTTATGCGTGTGTGGCGAATGCAATGTTGATAAGAAGGATCTCGGGCTGTACTCTAAAAGTGCAATGACTGAGTGAGGTGTGGATTATGCAGGTTTTAATCGCAATCGGATGCATCGTTGCCCCAAGGCCTTCGTCTAGTGTGAAGACAGACGCGAGAAAGTGGTGAGAAGCGAGTTACACTATCAATCATTGTGGAGCGAGTGGGGTGGGAAGTGTCGATGGTAAGCCCCTGGTTTATTGGGGAGGACTTTCACGCCCTTACAAAGCGTTTGTGAGTGCGCACGTGTGTGTGTTGTGTGTGTGTGTGTGTGTGTGTGTGTGTGTTTGTGTGTGTGTGTGTGTGTGTGTGTGTGTGTGTGTGTATGTGTGTGTATGTGTATGTGAGTTTTTTTTGTTTGCATATGTGCATGCGTGTGTGTATGTGTGTGTGAGTGTGTATTTGGGTGTGTATGTGTATTTGAGTTTGTTTGTGTATGTGCGTGCGTGTGTCTATGTATGTGAGTGTGTATTTGTGTGTGTGTGTGTGTGGGGGGTGCCGATATAGGCCAGTGGTTTTAGAAATCTCAGCATCCTGTCACTACACGCAAAACGAGCTAAATTCTAATCATTTCTGCCTACGAGTATTTATTCTGGGGTTTTGTTATTTGTTTTGTTTTGCTTTTTAATCTTCAGAGAAGCTTCGCATTTGCCAAACATACAGATTATTCTACCCTGTCACAGATAAGATATTATGTTGAAAAAGCTGAAAGGACTAAACAAAACAAATTTGAAATGACAGCTACAAATAATCAAACAAACAAATGAAAACGAATAAGAAAATGCTGGCCTTTTAATATTAATTTTGGGGGCCCTCATGGTTTAGGGTTTAGAGGTTAGGATGTTTGCCTCTCATTCAATAGGTCCCGGGTTCGAATCCGTATTGAGACGGAACATTTTCTTCTCTATAATTTTCTCCTTTCACATCCTTTCCTGCTCTCTAACAATGTTCTGTCGCCTGTTTCGACTCTTTTTTTCTTTCCGCACCCCCTCACCTCCTTTTCCCCCTTCTCTGGTTCGTGGCTCTTTCAGCAGCCTTTCTACTGCTAGGCCTTTGCTCCCTCTTACTGTTGTCTTTCAGCCACACCCCTGATCTTATGGTAGGTAAGTTCTACACCTAGCTTTCTCAGATAACGGCTAAAAATCTAGGAGGTCCCGTGTGCAAGCTGCGCCCTTTTAAGATCATTTGGAGGTACAAAAATCAATAAGAGTAGGTTTCGGTCCCCAACCGGGCAAAATTCAAAATGTCCTACCAACTACATATATTTTAAAAAGATGTGTCCCTCGAGCTCATATGCAGTTGCGAGCGCCGTAAAACATTTTCCACATAAAAAAAAGTCTTACATTTGTCAAATATTTTGAGTACCGGTGTCTGTAGAATTAGCGATCACGGCCACGTTCGGTCGTCTTTCAGATTCTATTTATTCAGCATTGTTAGAGAGACTTTTGCTTCCTATGGTCATCCTTTTTTTCTTTTTTTTTTAAATTTCTAAATCACATGAGCCGTTATATTGATCAATGAGAAAGATCTACCAGTGTTGATATCTATCTCACAGAGAAATATAGATTCTCTGTTTAGATATATATACATTATTTTATCCTTTAGCCAAAATTTAATC
Organism: Aplysia californica; assembly: GCF_000002075.1. Lineage (NCBI taxonomy): Eukaryota > Metazoa > Mollusca > Gastropoda > Aplysiida > Aplysiidae > Aplysia > Aplysia californica. Next base: position 135,299 of record NW_004797982.1, read on the forward strand.
CCCAACCTTCTTATTGATGTTGTCACTTCCCCGTGCCATAAAATTAGAGAAAACGTAAGGAATTAAACAAGTGTGCAAACGAATGTCTAAAAATAGTAGAAGGAAAGAAAAAAAGCAAACATGTTCACTTGTGGATTGAGCGCGCGTGATCGCACGCACTCACACACAAATAATTACACACACTCACACACTCACACACGCATACTCAAACACACACACAAACACACACACAGACATACCCATACACACTACAAAAACAAACAAACTCACACACACACACACACACACACACACACACACACACTCACACGCACACACACACACGCATACACACAAACGCGCACGCACACTCACACCCACACTCACACATACACACACAAACACAGACACACACATACACACACACAAACACACACACATTATACTCTCTCTATCGCTTTCTCTCTCTCTCTCTCTCTCTCTCTCTCTCTCTCTCTCTCTCTCTCTCTCTCTCTCTCTATCTCTCTCACTGGCTTGTATACTCTTCTGTAGAAGAGCCATCTTTTCTCTGCTTTCGTCCAAGCAAAATCCGTAGTCTAACTCAGAGCTTGTATAGACCAGTAGTTAGAAAGATCTCAGCATCTTCGTCACTGTTCACAAAAAGAGCTAAAATCTAATCCTACTCATCAATATCTTTTCTGTCTACATGTTTCTGGGTAGGTTTTCTTTTTTTTTTTTTTAATCTTTAGTGAAGCTCCTTATGTGTCAAACATACAGATCATGTCTTTTCGTCATAGTTTTGTCAATTAGTAGCCGTTTTTATCCCACTCCATCTCTGCTATAACCACCCCCTTCACCTTACCCCTACCCCTGAAATGTTTCTTCCCCTCTAACCGTGTAGGGAAAACAGCAAGTTCATCTCCTGTCGTCTCCTTTTGGTGGACACTCTGCGAAGATTTCATTCTTTTTTCTCTTTCTCCCGACTGTTTTTCATTAAACATTCTGTCTGTTGGATAGTTTTAGAGAGACAGGTTGATTTCCTGGTGTAGGATGTTTCGTGCTTCATTAACGTTTTTATTTTTTGTTTCTTTTTACAGAAGAAGATGTGGATTCAATTTGCTAGAAGGGAAGTTTATTATATGAAGCGCCACTGTCTGTTTTCTGGGGGATTTTGATCCCCACTCCGTCCTCGTTGGTTCTGACAGACAGGGTTGAGGTAGTTCGCCTTCTAAAAATCCCGAATTGTGTCGATATAGAGGTAAAGCATTTACAAACAAGCATACTTATAGATTTAATATGTTCTCTATTTAGTTCAGATCACATAGTTTTGAAATTTTCTTTGTTTTATTTGTTGTTTTGTTTGTGTGTAAATGTTTCTGTCTGTTTGTTTGTTTATGTATTATTTTTGTTTGTTTGTTTGTTTGTTTGTTTGTTTGTTTGTTTGTTAAGACTGCTCCTGTTAGGAACAGCATTTTCATTAAATTCATTGACAAACAATGTTGTTAATTTATAAAACCCTTATCATCTAAGGCGCCAGAGCAAAACTGCAGTAAAACAAAGAGTCGATATTTGGTATTGAATTTGTAGTACACGATACTATTGGCCGCGACACTGCCGTAACTGCAGATCGATCCCAGAGAGAAACACGTGAAGTACAGATTGTGGTATCGTTTTCCGCCGCCGAACTCAGGGAAAATTTGTTGCATTTTTGCAATGACGATGATGACCAAACGGCTGGACACAAAGATGACGGTCAGGACTGACACTAATTTCACGACTTGCAGCTCTTTAGAATTAAGGTTTGAGCCTGTATGTTTGCCTGTAGGTCCTGGTGTAACTGTTTGTGTATTGTCACGGCAAAGTGTGCTTTCTAACGACTTCACTGACGGCTTTATTGACGGTCTTGAAGTAGAAGTCAGAGATGAGGAGTTTTGGTGTCGAAATTTTGACATCTCTTCAAAGTGCTGACAAGAGAACTCAGACAGATAAAAGTAATGAACACACAAGTGTGGTGAAAGATGCTTAAGTTAAATATGTTGTGAAAGTCTAAAGCTTGTCTGTGTCCCTGTTTTGGCAAGATGAGGAGGCGAGCCGACGAAGTGACATTATTTCCGTTGTTAAGGTACAACCAACGCACTTCCTGTGTGACAATGGTAGGTAAACTGACAGCGAGACTGACAGCGAACATGATGGCCAAGCCTTGGTGGGTGCGGTGAAGTGTGAAGAAATGTCTGAACTGTAGAGCCTTTGAGACGCAGCAGCACCGTGCTACAGCGATGAACATGTTGGTCACCAGAGACATGGTGTAGAAGATATGGTTATACCGATACACGTAAAGAGACAGGAGGAAAGGGTTAAACGACTAGATGGAGGTCTGCACGTAAAGGGTTAGTATTTGGAACACGCAGAGGAATGTGACGAAGAGAAACGAACAGAAGTCCGCTAAGGATAGCACGAAGAGCGACGTGCTCACAGGGACGTTGAGACCCAGGCAGAAGAAAGCGAAGATGTTGAAAGCGTTAGTGATGAGGCCAGCTCCCGTCATTGCAGTGGATGTCCAGAGCTGGATCACCTGAAGATGGAAGTACGTCTCCAGGCTGATGAAACCTAGTGCAGAGTCACTCTCCCCAGCGAGTTCAATATTATCATCTCTCTCACTCAATGTCACATTCAAAGCCATTCCTTATAAAGAAAGAATATTGTTCAAACTCCTCAGAAAGTTAATATTCGTTTAACTCCTATTGTCCAGTCTATCTTAAACAATTCCCGTATTAAATAAAGCTGTCTATGACACGTTCAGTAGCTATAACTTAATGTGACGACTTCACGCCATGACAAAGACCTTTCTACTTCTACGGCGTGAGATTAGTATAGATTGAAAGACAACGTAGATGTATAAGATCATAATAAGATAGTTTCAGAAATTCCGTACATTTAACATGACGAGGCCTTTTTATTTGAGACTGACACCTGTACAAACAAGTATAGCTACTAACTGAAAGTTTAGTCCGACTGAATAATTACACCAGCACTTTCCTGTTAATGATGCCTTTTCAGTTACGAAAGAAGAAGTAATTACTAGATTTAAAAATAATTTCAATGCCAGAATATAATGGAGGTACAATTTTATATTCTGGATTGAAAAGCACACAAAGACAGTTGCTCCTACAGTCATCTACAAAAACTAAAATATCAAACACAAACCAAACGCAAACTAAATTGAGACGGATATCACAAAGACATACTCTGTTTCTCAAAGGACAGGAACCGGGAGAAAATTGTTAGCAATGTCAGAATAGATCATAAATCCTTACTTGAATCGGCGTTCTAACTATCAAAAACGCGATTGTACTCTTACTAAGTTTTCTATTTATGCTATTTTCCTAGTTCCACTTACCTTTGGTCCTTCACAGAAGCCGGAGATGGTTTTTGTTGCAATGATCTGAGTTTATCTAGGTAAAAATACGTTTTCCGCTGTCGATTCGAAATATATTTCGGCTAATTAACATCTCATTATAAACTCTGAAGAACCACGCCATGCTGAACATTTAAAAGAATTTGGAATTGATTGAGGTTTCAGATAAAAATCAAAACAGCACGGGAAGGACAGACGAACAACAAAATAATGGGATGGTTGTGGGGAATATAAGTCTTAGTACACCGATAGATAGCCCAGTCAGTGGACTTGTGAGCATAACGTACACTTGGATGGATCTGCCCGACGTATGTGGATCAAGGACGTCCCCCTGCCACTTAGGGAACTCAGGTAACCTTGTATGAACATAGACAGCAACACGGCATGATCCTGGGGGTTAAATCGATGCTGGCTATAAAGACCAAGCTGCCACTCCCTAAGAATTGGGACACCGGAGTTTATCCAACTGTTCAATAACCATATCTGATCTTTGGCGTACTTTTTGGTAAGATTAAACGTGGGGGTTTGAAAGCAACAGGAAACGTGCATTATTGAGGAATTAACGACAGCGCTTCGGTAAAGCGACTTAGGGTTCTTAAATCGTACATTTTTTCTCTTTTTTTTTATTCAGGGTCTTTTAAACTTAAAATTGCAGACAAAATATCTTAAGGGATTTCAGGAGCTAAATTGAGCTTTGAAAAATACATATTATTATTGTTTTTTTTATAGCAGTGGGTGTTCAAACAGCAGAAAGGCCTTTGTTGCGTTTGTTGGAACTTTAATGAAAAACTTTCCTTCTACCTGACCTGATATAACCCACACAGAAAACTACGTTAAATCTCATAAAGAATGTGTTTGACTTTTATATTCAGTGACTTTTAATCCTGTGGAATCTTTTCAAGGCTCTGTTTCTACGTAGGAGCGTTCCGTTAACTCGGTTTTAAATCATCCTGGGCTACAGAGCGGGTGACCCTGGTTCGAATCCCAGACTGGGTTTTTTTAACTGGGTCGTTTTAAGGAGTAGCCAAGGTTCTCAATCCATCAAGTGTAATGTATAACCGTTCAAGAAACTACATACGCTTCATTTAACAGTCTGCACTTGAGGACTCTACTGCTGTGATGATCAAATTGAGGTGATACTAGTTTGTTTTCGTTTTCGTTTTTGTATTAAATTGTATTGGTTTTTTTTTTTCTTTTTTGGGGTTGTTTTTTTTCGGGGATGGAGTGTTTCCCTGTTTTTGTGAATGCCTCTAAATTTGATTATTCTTTTTAAAAAAAGGGTAATACTATGATATCAGTGTTAACTTTCTCGCACACTGATTAATTAAACTGGATTCGATAATGTATGCGACGCACATCTTCTTGAACTTCATCGCCATCTGCATAACGTTTTCCTTTGAGGTACTCCTTCAACTTAGGAAAAAGATAAAAGTCAGATGGAGCAAGTTCTGGACTGTATGACGGGTGCGGTAAGGTCTCTTGAAATCTGAGACTTTTCATGGCATCCTGAATTTGTCGACTCGTGTGAAGACGGGCGTTGTCGTGGTGCAAAATTGCATTTTGTCCAGGCCGAACTCGTGACAGCCGTTTTCTACGTTTTCTCAGGGTCTCAATATATCGTTCACAGTTGATAGTGGAACCCTGTTCCAAAAATTCCATATGAATCAGACCATCGCAGTCCCAAAACACTTTCATAAGCACTCTCTTTGCAGATGAAACAACTTTGAACATTTTGGGGCTAGGTGAGCCAGTGTGCCTGTATTCTTTCAATTGTCGTTTGTTCTCTGGGTCATAATAGTGTACCCAAGTCTCGTCTCCTGTGACTAAGGCGTAAGAAAGCTTCACCTTCATCAGCATAATGAGCCAGCAGTTCATCACTAACTTGACTTCGGTTCAATTTCAGCTCGGTTGACAACATGCGGGGAACCCACCGTGCACACACTTTCCTGTAACCCAACACATCATGGATGATATACTGAGCACTCCCTACAGAAATCCCTAGCATTTCACTGACATCTCTTACTTTGATCAGCCGGTTTGCTTGGATGATCTCATCCACTCTCTCCTGGTATTGAACATCACTGGCCGAGTTGGGACAACCACAACGAGCTTGGTCATGCAAATCTGTCTCTGCTGGACTGGTTTCAGCGAACCCCTTGGCCCATCTTCGAACAGTACTTACATCTACACAATGCTTCACCATAAACAAGCTTCATTCACCTGTGAATATCAATGGGTGCAGCTCCCTCTGCAGTAAGGAACTCAATAACAGCTCTTTGCTCTAAGCACATTTTCATAGGTTTGCTGGACGCCATTTTCTCGGCGACAATATACCCTAGCTTCTATAATGTAAACTGCAATAGCAAAAAGGTCTGACATCATAGCATCATTTTTTTATTTTTTTATTTTTTTTATTT
>NW_004797982.1:141348-148025 GCF_000002075.1 Aplysia californica
CCCCCAAGTTGGGGGGGGGGTGCGTGGGGGAGTGAGTGGGGGAGTGAGTGGGGGAGTGAGTGGGGGAGTGAGTAGGGGTGTGAGTGGGGAAGTGGTTGTTAATACAGGTTATTGCCTTGACCAGGTGGCCGTTAGAGCAGGTACGGCTGAATCTCCTTTTGTCCTTTGCGAAGTATCCTCAAGAGCACAGATTGGTTCCGGCAGACAGGGTCGAAGCACCCAGGCTCGTACATTATTGTCAAAATAGTGTCAAAGGAAGAATAAACAATTTACACAGCCCTATATGAATTGAGTATTAGATAGATATGCCTTGTAATTCGACGGGATGCGCAAAGGGGATGCATAATCATGATGATGATGATGATGATGATGATGATGATGGTGATGATATCATTATTATCATTATTATCATTAGTGTTTTTACTATTATTACTATTGTTGTCATCAATATTATTGTTATTATTACTATTATTATTATTATTATTATTATTATTATTATTATTATTATTATTATTATTATTATTATTATTATTATTATTATTATTATTATTATTATTATTATTATTATTATTATTATTACTATTATTATTATTACAGTTCTCGCTTATCGCCCTTCCCTGCTTTTCTTTTCAGCATTCGAATTAAGACGTTTACGTAGATCAGAACACGAATTTCAAATATTTATTCAAAGAAAGAAACAAAAATAGAAGTAGAAGTAAAAAGTCGAAGGGGTGAGTGAACGAGGGAGCGGAAATTACGCGCCATATGACAGAACATGTCGGCTTGTGCTTGCCTGAGGGCAGCCTCTATTCCGTCAAACTCAGTGTCAAGAAAGCTCCATCTGTTGTTAATTCTCGTTGCACTTAGGACGTTTTCGACTCCAGGCCCGCGACATTTTTTCCCGTCACTGCAGTCAATCATTTATGAGTGATGAACCTGGCTTGTCAGTCCGATCGCTCAAACACTGTCTGTCTCTCTCTGCCCTGTCACGTCTTGCCCGGCTCGGCCTCCGCGCGGGTTCTCTCGGTACAGCTTCTGAATCTGATGTATGTACGTATGTACGTATGCCTTCTTCACATTTACACACAAACTGTCCCTCTTTCTACACACACACACACACACACACACACACACACACACACACACATACACACACACACACACACACACACACACACACACACACACACACACACACACACATAACACACACACACGCATAAAGAGAGAAATAGAGAGAGAGAGAGAGAGAGAGAGAGAGAGAGCGAGAGACTGAGAGAAAGAGAGAGAAAGAGAGAGAAAGAGAGAGAGAGAGAGAGAAAGAGAGAGAGAGAGAGAGAGAGAGAGAGAGAGAGAGAGAGAGAGAGAGAGAGGGAGAACAAAGCAATACAAATCAAAACAAAAACTGCAATATTGCACTGTTTGTCTGTCTGTCTGTCTGTCTGTCTGTCTCTCTCTCACTCTCTCTTTTTTTCTCTCTCTTTCTCTCTCTCCCCTCTCTCTCTCTCTTTTACTCTCTCACTCGCTCTTTCTTTCTCTCTCTGTCTCTCCTCTCTCTCTCTCTCTCTCTCTCTCTCTCTCTCTCTCTCTCTCTCTCTCTCTCTCTTCCTCACCAACATTGCTGTCGCCACTGCCCTATTTGTCCCTGCTGCTGTTGCTGTCATCGTAATCACCACTGGTGCCAATAAATCGATGGCCAATCGATCAATCAAAAGTGCCCCTGTATTGGTTACGCAATGTAAGTAAGTACCTGTATGTCTATATGTATCTGTACAGAGGCAGTTAATTTTTCCTTGGCTTTCCTCCTTAGTCCCACAACATAACCATCGTCTTGCCTCTGTGGTGGGAGAAGAAGAAGAAGAAGAAGAAGAAGAAGAAGAAGAAGAAGAAGAAGAAGAAGAAAAAATGTTAGTTACAGTGACAATAAAATGATAAAAAAATTAATTTTGCCCCCCCCCTCCCTTCCCTATCATTAAAAGCGTTTATTTTAAATGACGTCACAGTGGCCCAAAAGCTAACCCAAGGAGATCGGGGACCTGGATATACAGTCAAGGTCAAGTAAGTTCCCCAAAAAAGGGGGGGAGGACTGAAGTTTACTTTTTTTCCGCAATACACCACATAATGCACACAGCCACCATGGTACGTAACAATAATAGAAAATCTAGTATATGGGTACTTTCAGTTTTGCAAGCGCACTACAGTAGAACTGAGTTCGTTTTTCTTGTGGGGAGAACTATGATCTAATATCTAGGTCTTTCTGCTGGGACGTTGAATCCTTCTAAATCACCGTAGGCTCTGAAAGACAATGTCGAAGCCTGCTTCCAAAATGATCTAAATTGTGTCTAAGAGGATGTAAAAAGACCTACATAAAGACAAAAAACCCAAACATACTTCACGCCCCCACCTCAACCCAAAACACACAAATAGAATAATATTATATTGAACCCAGACTGCCAACGTCTGAAATTTTTTTTAAAGTATGAAGAAACTGAAAGCATATAGACCTACACACACGTTTGTGTGGGTTTGTGTGAGTGTTTGTGTGTAATAATAATAATAATGGATTGCATTTATATAGCACATATCCACTTTTGCAATGCTCTATGCGCTTAACATGATACATATTATGGATTTACAAATCAATTTTAAAGGTACATAGTGTTACATACTCATGCAAACACATATTCACTCACGCACGCACCACACACACATACATACACACATACACACATACGTACATATGCACATACGCACATACAAACTCACAACGATCTACAGCTTGGATGCATTCTGTCTAATCGAAATATGATGAAAATAGAAATTATTTTAGTTTCTTCTTAAAATTTTCTAGATTTTCTGCTTCTCTGATAGTTTTTGGAAGCCTATTCCAAACAAGTGAGGCAAAATATGAAAAAGAACGTTGGCCATATGATTTGTAATTTATTTTAGGCTTAACAAGGGTTGTTTTGTCACTTGATGATCTGAGCGTTCATAGGAGGCACATAGGGTGTTAAAAGCTGTTTTAGATAGTCCGGTGATTAATCATTTAAGCACTTGTAGCAAGTTAAACAGATTTTATATATGATACGCTCTTTCACTGGGAGCCAGTGCTTTTAAAATAGGAGTCACATGAACATGCTTTAGTTTTTTAGTAATTATTTTGGCAGCAATATTTTGTACTCTTTGTAGTTGTTGTAACTGTTCATCAGGTACACCAGCCAGTAAGGAATTGCAATAATCAATCCTTGACAATATAAGTGATGTTATTAAAGTTTTGGTGACACCAACAGATAGATATTTTCAAATGCTCCCTATTTTCTTCAGCTGGAGATATAGATTGGATACATGGTATTTCATTGACATATCTTGATCTAGCACCACACCTAAAGTGGTATGTGTATGTGTGTGTGTGTGTGTGTGTGTGTGTGTGAGTGTGTGTGTGTGTGTGTGTGTGTTTATGCGTGTGTGTGTGTGTGAGAGGGGGGTATATGCGTTCGTTTGTGTGTGTGAGTGTGTGTGTGTGTGTGTGTGTGTGTGCCTGCTTGTGTGTAAGCATGTGTGTGTGTGTGTGTGTGTGTGTGTGTGTGTGCAAATGTGTCTGCGTGTGTGTGTATGTGCGTGTTCGGGCATGCGTATCTAATAGCCTTTCATCTCCTCGAAAGGGGAAAGGAGGCTTGTTCACTGCGTATTGAAAAGACCCCCCTCCCCCTTTTTTTTAACGAAGAAACATTGGAACAGAAGAAAAATATCCGTCCCCGTAATATTTCACGGTACTTGATATTGGTTCAACACGCAACACAATGATCTTTCTCTCTGGGGCCATAGTGCATGTGCAGAGAGCGTGCACCCTTCAAAAATATGAACGAAGAACGCAAAGAATCGAAATAATGATCGCTTTCCGCTCTAACTGACGTCTGGCAAAAGCGGCGATTCAGATGAACCCACAGACAAGTGGATAAAGCTTTAAAAAAAACAACCCTTTTTGGAAAATCAAATAAATCTCAGGTGCACTGAGCATTTGCGACAAACAACGTTGACTTTCTCCTCCAGCTAAAGACGTATCAAGAGGTTGTCATTGAGGGCCCGAGTGGAGGGCAGACAGGGGGCCACTTTAACGGGAATAGCACTGGATATCTGGGCCCAGTGCCTGCCACAGATAAATCTTATTTTGAAAGAGTCGCCGTCGAGGTTTAGGCCCGTGGTGATAGCGTTGTGGGGCAGTCGGGAGCCGTCTATCTCCAAAAGCCGAAAGTCTATTTGTTCTGGTCTTTGTGGCCGTGTCCAGTTCTGCCCAGAGGTCTGGAAACGCTGCTCTGAAGCCATGTCCTGTGGGTAAATTAGGCATGCGGTGCTGTGGAGATAGGAGCTAATAGTTGTCCAATTAATCTAAGCCGTGGCGCGCACGACTTTTGTGCGGGGAGTCGGGACGGATAAAGGGAGGGAAATAGCTGCCCGACTCTGCTTGTGCGCGTGCCGTTTTCAGCGCGTTTGTGCGTGTGAACGAATGAGTGGGTGTGGTCAGATTCTGATGGAGCTAAAGGGGAGGTGAGGGAGTGAAAAAGAGGGGGGGTTGAATATAAGCAGCATGTGCTGGTTCGAATGGGGATAGATAGATAGATAGATAGATAGATAGATAGATAGATAGATAGATAGATAGATAGAATCCTTTGAAAAAAATAAAATAAACGGTTTTTTCTATTAATAACTTTTGAGAGAAAACACCGATTTGTTCACAACTGTGACATTATTTATGCTTCAGTTTCTATTTTTTATATTACGACTGTGCCCATTCTGAGTTTGATTCCCGTGTGGGTAGAAATTTCACCAAGCATCCCCGTCTTTTTCATGCTGGAACGAAGTGTCCTTCTCAGCCTGAGTTGGCCCTGACAGGCAGGGTCGAAGCCCGCCTACTAAAATTGTAAAGTTGTTCCCGCATCCGATCCGGACATTGGAGATTGTCTTGTTGGTGAGACAATTTCCTAGACCATCGGCATGTTGTGGTAGGCCAACTAATTGATTTAAATTGTGTCGATCAAGTCATAAAAAGCTTCCTAAACCTTTTTAATAAGCCAGCCAAACTGAAGCGCATGAAACCACAGTCATACCGATTTTCAAGCCTGCGCCCTGTATAATCAGGAGTCTAAATAGATAGTGGTTCTCATAAAGATTTCCAGTCGGCCACTCTGCCATTGGCTTAGATCCCTGCAGAGTTGCTCTAGAATTCAAATTGGACGAGTGAAAGAGTGGATACTTTCCCAGACAACAGTAATCAATCACTGGATTCTCATATTTTTAACCCTCCCCCTCCCTTTCCTTCTACAGCTCTCTATTCGCCCTACGCCTCCTTTTCGTGACTCGGAGATAGAATGAACAATAATTCTAGTATCGGAAAATTGAATTCATGTCAATGGATTGATTACCAGCTTTAACGAATTGAAATTTACATAATAGACATTATTCACCCGTTTTGAAAAAAACAAACAAATCAAAACAAAAAACAAAAAAACCCCAGCAAGACAAATATCAACAACTTCTTAAAAAAGAAACAGCAACAACAGCAAAAATACATATATTTTACGTTAAGTGCACCACATAACTTTTTATATCGTGTTGTTGTAAATTATAATTTCATTTGTACATATGCACTTATTTGTTATTACAAGCTACTTTTTTCTATTTTTACCCAACTTAAAAACAAAATCTTTCTAATTTATCACACCCGCAATAACTGACAATTATTTAAAGTGTTATTGCGATTATTCCAAGAGGCAACAGCGTGATAAATCATACAGTATTTAATTTTACTTTGTTGTTGCTGTGTATGAAACGTTCATACCATAGTCTTTATTAAAATTACTTTCTTTTCTCTAAACGGTTACTACTTTTCACAACTTTTGATTTCGAAACTGGAAGAGACTCTCTCTACCTCGAGTTCAAATTCAACGCAAACATTTATGAGCCGTATCATGACGCTACACTGCACATAGTATACTGTAATAACAATATTACGTGACATACTTTCCTAGCTAACAGACTAGCATACTGGAATGGAAGTTACAGTGGGCGTCGTAATATAAAGCGGCGACGCCCGACGTGGAATGACACAGTTAAAGTTCCATAACTCTTCACGGTGACAATCAAGCTGTCATAGCTGAGTGATGCTTGGAAGATTTAACAGTACAGGTTACGCGAGAGAGCAGTAAAAAGGCCGCTCTTAGAGCGTCTTTAGTTTACGACAAGCCCACCTGCTCAGGGGAAGTAGAGGAGGTAGATCATGATTCTCCGCGCATAAAAGTTAAGAAAAGTTCATCGCCTATTTTGTATAGCGAGACGCTTAGTTTGGGACACATGGCTCATTAGGTTTGTGAATTGGCGTTGACTTGGAAGGCGACCGGCGACAGCAAAAAATTTAGTTCAGTGAAGGTTGATGAAGAACTTCCACTTTTTTTTAACTCAACGCCAAAGTTCGTGATGAACGGCGCTTCGGATGATAGACATGAAGCGTGCGATTTATTCTCATCGTCATTTTTTTTTTTAAAGTTAAAGGAACGCCAGAAACGGTGAGATAGGCTCGCTATTATGGAAAATGTCTTATCTTGCGTACACGTAGTAAAAAGGTTGGCAAGGAAGATTACCTGATTAAAAACCGTTGTGATGGCATACCTATTTCCTCCCCC
>NW_004797982.1:148568-150328 GCF_000002075.1 Aplysia californica
CATTTTGGTGTTCATTGAGATGTTTCTATTTTTCAGGATTGGGCTCATTTTATTGAAACTAGCCTTAGCCATAGTGGTTCTCCTTTTTATTTCGGTGTCTAGGATATTATAATAAAATACAAGAATAACAAGTCTATGAAACAGCGCTGTTGGTATTTGTACCATAGTGAACAACGTACAAATGACCTGGTTTGTAGCTTTCTTAATTTGAACTTGAACTGTAAGTGGAGTTTTCGAAGCTCTCCACCTGGTTTTCTTGGACCTAAGAAAGCCCGGCTCTCCACTCACATGGTTCAGTTTTGTTGGATCCATAGAGATGTAAGTGTAAGATACTTTGGGGTGGGGAGAGGGGCGTCACCTCGTGAATGACCCTTACGGTATCTGTAGGAGAATTAAACCGGTACCATACGAAATAGAACCGTGGCAGTAATGGTAATTGTTGTAATAGCCTAATTGTGGTGAAATTCTTTGTTGAAGTAGTTGCTACGGGAACGTTGTTTGGCTTCTGTTGTTGTTGTTGTTGTTGTTGTTGTTGTTATTGTTGTTGTTGTTGTTGTTGTTATCGTTTTGTTGCTGCTGTTGATGTTGATGTTGATTTTGCTGCGGTTGTCACTTCTGGTTTCGCTATCTGATGTAGCTTGGAAAATTTCCACATTTTTAAAACGCAGGTGATGCTTGATACTGAAAGAAAAATAAGTAGATAAGAGGGCAAAGAAACATAGAAAAGAAGACAATATGGGCACTGGTTTGGATAGAACATAAAAAGGGGGGGGGGGGGGGGGGGGGGGGGGTGTTAAAGAAGAAAGACGAACAAGCATAAGGTTCTGACAGGAGGGAAGAAAGAAAGAGGACACATTGAGATTTCTATCCCATCCAGACGTAAGGGAAAATAACACAAACAGCACGAGCCGCTTATATCAGAAGGGGGGCCGGAAAGGACACAAAGCGAGCGGGGCCCTCTGAAAGACGTATTGAATCAGAGGGTTCAAGTTTGACAATCGGTAAATAGAGGTTACGTCTAATCTTCTCTTTATGCACTGTGCATTGGTCTCTATAGGGAGCAAAGCCCTTACAAGGGCATAAACACTGAGACAATCATACACCTTATGTTTAGGACTGAAATCGTTCCTCAGGGTTTTTACCCGCTTTTCATATATAATTTACTTTTGATCTGAAGTAGCAGTTCCGTGGGGAATAATTATATTTAATATATTATATTATACAATAGAAAAATTCGTTGCAGTAGAGGTGAAAAAAAGGGTGGAAAAGACCTTACAAACCTCAGAACTACGTATTCTAGATGACCAGTGAAATATGACCCTGCCGTAATCCATTCGACAAAGGAGTTTGCCGAAAATCGTGCACGTATGAACACTACCTTATTGAAGGCATTGACGATGTTGAAGAATTTCCCAGCAGTTTGATGGGACCGTAATAAACCGTGTTGAAAGAAAGAACGTTTAAAAAATGACGAGGTTTTGTCACTGAATAACCTTTCCTTATATCCAAACCCCGAATGCCCCTTATAACCGTGTGAGTGTAACTATAATTAATTAATCAATTAATCCGCCTATCCAAGGTAAAAGAATGTCAGTCTCTTGTCAAGGGATTTGTTTATTGTCCGATCTAGCGAAGTCATAAATCGTGCCTTTAAGATATATGATGTTGAATCTAGTTTAGGGTACGTACGTACTGCGCAAAGAGATTTTTTACATCAGCACTCACTCTCTCTCACACACACATACACACACACACACACA
>NW_004797982.1:150428-154036 GCF_000002075.1 Aplysia californica
GGGATTGATGCCTTCAATGGGTGCCAGCGGGATGTGCAAAGCTGAGCATGTGGATACACACGCCCACAACAAACACACTCGCTTTTACTTCCAATCGGTTAAATACCCCACAACAAACACACTCGCTTTTACTTCCAATCTGTCAAATAGCCGCAGGCAAAGGTGGTTCCTATTGTGGACGTGGGACGCGCAACTTGATGAAAATGTATACTACGCGGTTAGCAAAACTGTTTGAAACGTCTAATAAAGTTACATTAAACCTGTTCCAAAGAAAGGGGAAGGAGAAGGCCCAGGAAAAGATGGATAGAGTGGGTCAGAGAAACTTAAGTCAAAAACAACGTAAGCATGCAACAGGCGATGCAGCAAACAAAAGAAAAACGTTTGCTTCTCCCCTCGATTCCGCAAGTAACAGAGGCCGGAATAGGTAAGAGTGAAGTAAAGAAATGTAAGGGAAAAAACGTCTCACTATTTCAACATCAGAAATGCTCACTATTTTAATTATGGGTATTACGCAAGATCGTTATTTCAGTGCACTGGCTAATAAATGTATATAGTTCTTTTTTTAATTTTAGCCTTGGAACATAGAGACACTTTTCAAATAGATTTGTGTATATGGTATGCCTTAGCCACATATGTAGACAGGTTGATATGGCACGTCATTTCAAAGTCTTTGATCGTTGACGAATGTAGCTGATGTTTTATGCCCCCATCGACACAATGTGGGTAATTTTGGAGGCAGGTTACTTCGGCCCAGACATGTAGGAATAACCTAGCTGAGTGGGACACAGTATCCACGTAGAAAAACAGAGCGACCCGATGAAATAAGCTTTCCAACAGGGAAATTGGGCTCATATACCAACGAACAGTGTAGCCATTTTCTCACTGCAAATTAGAGTCATGACTTAAGGGGGGAAAGTTGCTACACCCACAGATACATTAGTTGGTTAATTGTTATACAGGTATGATTAAAACCTCTTTTCACACTGTAAGGTTATTTACAAGACGGGATCTCCGAACTCACCCGCAAATTTCCAACAGGACAACGCCTAATGGGAGGAGAGTCTTAAAAACTCCCCAAAACGACCCCAATTTAAAAGCACGCTGTTGGGGATTCGAACCAGGGCCATCCGCTCCGTAGTCCAGCATGATGCCAACCGTTAACAGAACACCCTCTGCGGATACAAAAAAAATATTAGTTGCGAATAACCTGCACGGTAACCAGGACATAAGTCCTTATTGACATATCCAAACGAGCGGATGTTTGATTCTAGTAGAAGAAAGCCCTTAGACAGCTCTACTTGTTAATACGAAGTATGCTCCAGGCAATACCCAGAGGCTGGGTCCGTAAATCGGCCGCCTGAACAGTCTACTTCCATTCTTCCATTCTCCGCGAGGGTAATTGGCGATGACATCGATTTATACCCGTTTGCCCTTAAACCTTTTGCTGTTCCCTCGGGTGGAAAGAAGACCTGCCAAAACACCGAGCAGCGGGCCTTTTTTCACGGAGACGACGAGCCGTAAATAGGTTCTTAATAGAGACGGCTGACGCGATTTTAATACAGTAAAGAGGATGAAACGAAGATGAATGCCCCAAAGAAGTCTGTCAGTTGACAAATAAAACTGTTTTAAGTTGTCGAGACGTGTTTGAACACACGCCAGTTTTGTGATTTTCCCAAAGCCCACAACTTGTTTGGCGTGAGGCACTTGTGCGACCCTCTCTTATGCTACATTTGTTCAGATAAATGAGACTATAGAAGAGACAGCGTTCTTTCAGTCTGTATTCTATTTGTTTTCTTTTCTATTTGTCTGTTTTTCATCTCTCTCGCTGCCTGTGTCTCTGTGTGTCTGTTTGCCTTTCTGCCTCTCTGCTTTCGTGTATCTATCTATCTATCTATCTATCTATCTATCTATCTATCTATCTATCTATCTATACAGACACAGGCACTCACTATGTGTTGAAAGACCAACAGCGTGTCAGACTTGGGCTCTGGGTTGAAAAATGTGGAAGATGTCGTTTAAAGTGTGTGCCTTTATATCTTTATATCATCATCATCCGGTGCCTTGCTGACTGGCGTGGGCGATCATGGACCTCCACTACTCTCTGTCTTGCGTTGCAGCAATGGTGTCTGTCTGTCTTCTTTATATATCTTTATATATACAGTACAAATTAAAAATTAGGTGATATCAACGATGTTGCAAACGCCTGAGACGGTGCTGGGCTAGTTTACCCAAAAGCCGCGTAAACTCATTTGGAAACGATCCTGAGTGAGTTTGTGTGCACCAACCTTGAAAATTCAGATTAATAGGGAGGCTTTTCGACCTCTCCCCCCACCTGCCCATTCTCCCCCTGTTCATATCAAGTAGAAGTTAAACTGATCCTCCTCCAAACCGACTGTAAATCCTGTAATGGTTGCTTCTAAATTACAACGTGCAGGTTCCCCGGCTGACGCCAATCGAATAGTTCATGGATAGAACAGTAGCAAAAAAACTCCACTAATTCAAACCATGCCGAAGACAAAATCAAACAACCCCCAAAATACCCTAGTAAAATATGTTACCTGTACGTAGACAGCCGCTGTCCTTCAGACATTACATTTAGCCGCTGTAAGCTTGCTATTATCCGGACATTAACCTGCCCTCTACATTTCAAGCAGTAATTCCGTTCGTCCGCTTAATCGGATGTCTACTGATTCGAATAATCCCCACAGAGAGAGTGACCGTGGGACAAGTTTCACGTGGACAATGCAGTCATGTCGGCCGCCTGAGATAAGGTATCTTAAATTCTTATGTGTACTTTCCCACTGGTTTGATAACTCAACGGGAAATTTAGAATGCCAAAGGAATTATTAGTAAATCTGAAGTCAGCCTGCATAGAAAGAAAGTATTTCGAGTCGACTAAGAACTAGGGACTGTGTGGTAGATAAAGGGCTAAAATGAACTCAAGCTTTGCGAGACATACCAATCGCAGGGGATGATTTGAGAATAAAGAAAAGCGTCAGAGAAATAAGATAAATGAGGAGAGTCATTTCGAAGTCAGGCTGTGCGTTAAGCGGCAGTGGTGATGAATAAGCGGCTACAGTACAACTTGTTGTTTTGGGGTACTTCATAATTCCGAGAAGGGTTGAACATAACTTTTTCGAGCATCCAATTTTCAACAACTCCATAACATCCGCTCAAAGCAAAACACTTGTCGAGCTAAGTAAATATTTGCGGTGAATCTGAACACACAAGTTTAGTGGACAAAAGCCACTTCAAAAGCAATATCATATGTTTTACAATATTTGTTACTCTACCCTGGTTCATAGAATTGCAGCCACTGGGCGGTGGACTTTCGTGATTAAGGGCGTGGTACAAGCTATTTGCCATGCACTCCAAATAAGCGCCACTGTAAACCACGGAATGTGGCAAATGAAAGTGAAAAGCCATTAGAGGCGATAAAGACGCGCATTCAACGCGCACACGAGCCCGCCAGCATTTTTGTCCATAATTAATGACTCATAGCATGGCGTCGGATCTTCTGGAGCTGTTGAAACCTCAGCTCAAACGTCCAGACCCCTTTCTCTTCCCCTTGTCTCTTTTCTCGCCCTCTCTCTCTCTCTCTCTCTCTC
>NW_004797982.1:155245-156602 GCF_000002075.1 Aplysia californica
ATAGAGAGAGAGAGAGAGAGAGAGAGAGAGAGAGAGAGAGACTATATATCCTCACCAGCACTTGCGTAGCGTTTGTTTGCACAATATTGAGCCCGAAGCGCCGCGGAGCACACATCTGCGCGGATTTCCCGATGACGCTTCAGCCTCAGTTTTGACTCGAACCCTGGCCAAATAAGCCGAAGGCACCCAACGACCCCGTGCCATCAAAAGTTCAAACTAAGCTGAGCACGAGAAAAATGAATAACAATAATATGTCCTAGTGTGGGGAAAAACAGAGACGAGAATATAGCGTTGAATGTGGCGGGGGGAATCTTGAGGCGGGTACAAACATTTGTGGGAGGACTCGCTTCAATCCCTCTTGGAAGGTCTCCAAAGCAGTAGAAGTGCGAGGAATCAGACGTCGGGGAGTGAGAGAAAAAATGCGGCAACGTGGTGAAATCAGGTGCTCGTCAAAATAATAAAAACGCAGAAACCGACATAATCGTTCTGCCAGTTGACCAATTTGTACATTAATTTTTTGGGCGTTCTTTTTCTGTTTTTTAAAAATATTTTGGTTTTGATTTTGGTTTTGATTTTGGTTTTGATTTTGTTTTGTTTTGTTTTGTTTTGTTTTGTTTTTGGTTGCCCAACACCTCATGGCCATTTCATAACACATTTAATTTTCTGAATGTATTTTACTGGAATCACTGATCAAAGGCACAAAAAACCCATATATAATTACTGTTCACAAGGACACTCTAGCTTTTGAAGTCACGAAACTTTGGCGGACATTGTTTCGTTAATTTTATGTCTGACATAAGGCTATCCCAACCTCCTTCAATCACAAATATCTCAACTTCTTTCCAAGATAGATTGGTACTTTTCCATTAAAAGCAAGACGATTGAAAAAGCTTTAAAATAATACTAATGACTCCATATGCCCCAAAATTGATGAGCGCCGGATTCCCCCGCGTCGTGACACAAATAAAATACTGCCTGTTGGCCAGATCGCGACTCGTCGGCGCTCATTGAGAGTTGAAGAGAGGGTAGTGGATATATTATGAAGATCGGTGTGAAAAGACAGGAGACGCCTGCTATGGTTCAGCTCTTCAAAAAGCCCGCATGTTTCTCTTTCTGGCTTACGACTCGCTCGGTGGGCAAAAAACCCTCTTTACAGGGTACTGGTTAGTTAGGCGCGTTTCCTCTTGACGTGATCCACGCCCGGTAGCAGAGGAATAGTGCCATACTGTATAGCGACATTTAGATCTATGTCTCAATTGGAAGTGGAATAAGGTGTGAAATAAAATTCTCTCTCCCCCTCTCTACCTCTCTCTCTCTCACCCTCTCTCTCTCTCTCTCTCTCTCTCTCTCTCTCTCT
>NW_004797982.1:156774-158042 GCF_000002075.1 Aplysia californica
TCTCTCTCTCTCTCTCTCTCTCTCTCTCTCTCTCTCTCTCTCTCTCTCTCTATCTCTCTCTCTCTTTCTTTCTTTCTTTCTCTCTCCCCCTCTCTGTCTCGTCCATTCTGTCTCTCTCTTTCTCCTTCCCTTACTCGCTCACTCTCTCCATCTCTTTCCTTTCTCTCACTCTCTTACGTCCAAACATACGAACAACTCATCTTTCCTTTGAAATTTCCAAAAGCATTCTATTATCTTTGAGTTTTTTGTTATCGCACAGACAGCATTTAGTCCCTGCTGGTGCCCACGGCTGAGCAAGTACACTGTAAAGAGAGTTTTCGAGGTCTGGCGGGGAGATATTTCCGCACACGTCGTAGTGCGACCTCTTGGCCCTACGGAAGACAAGTCCACAGAGAAGGAAAGGGAACAGATGGTGTCAATATATGTGCCAAGTCTCTAGAATCTGAAAACTAAAATTTGTCAGGTCATCTCTCTCTGCCTCTGTCTTTGCTTCTGTCTTTGAGTCTGTCTGTCTGTCTGTCTGTCTGTCTGTCTGTCTGTCTGTCTGTCTGTCTGTCTGTCTCATTTTCCCTGCCTATCTCTTTCTTTCTTTGTCAGCCTGTCTCTCTGTCTCCCCCCTCCCTCCCCCCAACCAATCTTACGTCAAACACACACACATACACAAACACACACACACACACACACACACACACACACACACACACACACACCAAATACTAAAATACTACAATAAAATAGAACCTAGAAGTGACCTTCACAAAACCGTCTCTCGTCTGACACGGCTTTATACAAATCAGCCAAAACCTGATAACACGAGATATGCAATGTTCCGCTTTATGTTCTGCTTCTAATTCTGTGTTTTGAAAGAAGAGGAAAAAAAGGACCTGTTCCAGTCACTAGCTGAAAAACCCGCGCCCCAAGCCTTGGTCTCTACAGTGCCTTTCAAACCCGCGCGGAGGGCATTGGGTGCGCGTGGGATTTTTTTTTTCTTTAATAATCCCCTTTTCATTTATTTTTTATCGCCCCGGAATGGTCGAACAGCGGAGTAGTGGAGTGGTGTGGTCTCTGAGAAGTACATAGGAATAGAGAGAAAAGACATGGTCTTTGAGGCAGCTCGGCGCTCGCCCGGATAATCGAAGAGCCTTCCTTTCTTTGCATCCACGTCCAGACGGCGAGACAGGAGGGGGAATTGTATAGGGGGTGGGGAATATATATATGGCTTGGTTTGTACGTGTCGTGTATGTATGTGTGTGTGTGTGTGTGTGTGT
>NW_004797982.1:160448-166220 GCF_000002075.1 Aplysia californica
GATCTAAATTGTGTCGAAGGGGGCGTAAAAGCATCTACAGATTTTTAAAAAATGATCTGAGCTAAACCTGTTGGCCACAGACCCCGTCTCCCCGGTCAGTACTAACTCGCCATGCGTGGAAATGGGCGTATGTCCTCGACTCATACTCAAAACTCACATTCTTTAAAACACAAAGGAGCCCAGCAGGCTGTACCTGTCACATCACACTTTAAAAATCTCTCCAGATTTTGTAGGGGGACAAATCCGCCCACTTTGCCGCTCTATGGGGTCTTCAGAGGACGAGTGGTTAAAAGAACTCAGCGCTGACGAATATTGTAAAGTAATGTCGGTGACACGGCGTTTAGGTGGGTGGTCATTTGGGTGAGTCCTTGAAGAAGACACGTTAACCCCCAGCTCAGAAACAGCGCACAACATCGCAGTGACCAACTTGAACTACGGGTGGTTGGAAGGCGCCAGTGGTATGTCCTGCGTCTTTTCTTTCTTTCAATTGCCTTTATTTACTAAAAAAAGTAACGAACCAACAACCCCCCCCCCAAAAAAAAAACAACAACAACCAACCAATCAACCAACCAACCAATCAACCAACCAACCAATCAACCAACCAACCAATCAACCAACCAACCAACCAACTAACCATCCAACTAACCAACCAAACAAACAAACAAACGAACAAACAAGCAACAAACAAACAAGAAAACAAACAAACAGACAAACAATTCTGTTTAGACTGTCATGCATCCGTATAGACTATCAGTCTGTTTAGAATGTCTATGTCGAACATAGGAAATTTAATATAAGAAACGGTTTTTTTCCTTCGATTTCATTTTCAATAATGAAAAGTTTTTTGTTTTTCTCTTGTGCATTTCAGGGATCTGACACCGGCGTCTGGGGTGTAATTACTACGCTACTCAATGTAACATGCCCGCAAACGAAGTGATTTCAATGTCTGAATTCTGAAGACTAGTGTTTTATCGAACATCCCCGAATTGGGACTCTATCTAACAAAGTCATGGTTGGATTGGCGTTCACGTTCACGAAAGCTCGCCATCTAGATTATCTCATTTATTTTACCTCGTTTGCCATCACAGATTTTTTTTTTTTTAATGTAAGTATTTTTATGCCATCATCGACACAATTTAATAATAATAATAATAGATAGCATTTGTATAGCGCATATCCCCGCTCAACAGCAGGCTCTATGCGCTTTACACTATATTATTACCCCAGCTGACTATAGAACACTCCGAAACATTCTCAGCTTCCCGGGAAGCATACAGTGCAAGCAGCTGATTAAGCGCTCAAACACTAACAAACTGACAAGATCTTTCGCTGTCTATAGCCGGGTACCCATTCCCACCTGGGTGAAGTGAGGAAAATACGTGTAAAGTGCCTTTCCCACGGGCCCTTGACGGGATTCGAACCTACGACGTTACGGTTGCGAATCCGAGAGCCTAACCACTAAGCCACCGAGGCCATTTAAGAGGCAGGCTTCCGACCCTGCATGTCAGGGCCACCCCGCTCTGAAAGGGATACATCCCAGCAGAAAGACCGAGATACTCGATAAAAATATTCTCCCCACTCGGGAATCGAGCTCGGGTCTCTTGCATGTGACAGCGAAGCGCCTAACCGCTACATCGCTAACGCCGGTTCATTCACTAATAAATTGTTTCTTTTCTTTTTGTATCTCGAGGATCAGACGGTTCCCCATCGAACCATACTGGCCCGCAGATTCCTGTCGTCTGCCTCTTACAGATAGCTTGAGCGAAATCAGACACTCGAGCCACAAGGCCCGGAATTACTTTTCGTGAAAGGGTCACTTCCGCATCTTGCCTTGCCTGAAGTGATCTATGAGCACTGTCTGACTGTCTGACTGTCTGACAAACAGGCCAGCTTCCGGTCGGCTAGAGCTACTTGCCTCTCTGTATGTGACACCTTTAAAGATGCTGTATAATATGTTTTAGTTTTGTATTGGGTTTTGTTTTGTTTGTTTGTTTGTTTGTTTGTTGGGTATTTGTTTTTGTTTTCGTTTTTTGGTTTTTGGTGGGGGGGGGGGGGGAGGGGGGTATTTTTGTAACACAGCTTTTCTTCCTACAACATTTAAGTTTGGCGGTTCGATTTTATGCGAATTTTAACAGATATATAGTAATTCTTTCGGCGAATTTCATTCTAGGAAGCTCCTACTGTCGAATAGTCAGTGATCCCACGCTAAAAGATCATTGTCCGGTAATATCAGTGATACTGTTCTTACGTGCGGTTTTTTCCTGAGGTGTTTCAATGAAAAAGACTCATCAACACAAGAAAACAATGATCTCGTTTGTGTCGTTAGGGACGTAAAGCATTTACAACTTTAAAAAAAGAACAGGGCACTGTGTCACGGCTACCAACAACAAAGGCGTGATGCGTGATCCTGTTTTACTTAACGGTTTTGTGTTATTATTGAGTGTTATGAATGCTATTGCAACAGAAATATCTTTTCCATGATTAAAGAAGCTTTTCTTCCGCTACCCTTTTCTTTCTAGATAACTAATGTATATTTGTATGTGTATCCCTGTAACGTGTTTGGCATGTTGGCCAAGTGTATGCTTTCCAGTCGAAAAAAAAATTCAACTTTTTTTAGTACCAGTTTTCCAGAATGTACAAAGCTGGATATTATCAATATTAAGATAAGTTGAATACTCAGAGTACGCAATCTAGGCATGAAAACAACAGCTTTAAACATGGCCAACAATTTAGATATTTCCAAAGATGTCAAACTGGTCTATCTGGCTTTCTTTGTCGTATCACGAGCTCTTTCTACGTTAAATTTCCTTGTTCGTTTGTTTGTTTGTTTGTTTGTTTATTTGTTTGTTTGATTCTTGGAGTAAAGAGAAACACATCGATGCATCAATGGTCATCTAATACCAGGAAATTGTAAGACAGACAGAAACAACCAAGGGAAAGTAAGGATGTAGGACCTATAGCAGTGACGACCTCCAACCACCCGCCTAAATTCCGCATTCTCTCACAAACGACTTGTGCATTGATGCAGTGCGAAGACTCCCCGCTGCTGATCGTCTTAAGTCTAATAAAGGCCCAAACATTGAGGTCGGGAATCAGGCGTTCGGGGAGATTTTGGCTTGTTCTGTAGGTGTATTATAACATGCAGTCGAGAGAGGATAGGAGAGTTGTGTAACACTCGGGGAATCGCAGTGTGCTTTAAGAAGGCTTTTGTTGTGTATATGCAAGACGATCTCAGGGTGTGATGAGACATTGTTGGATTTTTGGCGAAGGATAGGCCTCCCGTTCCTCCCCACCCCTTTCCTCTTCTTTCCAAGCACATAAACAGTAACACGGACAGATAGACAGATAGAGAGACTGATAGATAGAAATGCACACACATAAAGGCACATAAACACACTCAGGCCAACACATATTCACATAAATTCACACACAAATGTACGCACAATTCATGCACACACACACACACACACACACACACACACACACACACACACACACACACACACACACACACACACACACACACACACACACACACAAAAACAGTTGCAGAGCGCTAGCGTCGAATTTGAACTTTAGGGCCTACTGAGGGTACAAAGAGATGCACATGTCTGATGTGTGCAGTGTTGTTTCATCTAGAGCAGAACAAAGCAGGACTGAGAGTTGGGGGGGGGGGTAGTGGGGGAAAATGGGGGAGGGGTGGATGAGGCAGGTGGCTTCGGGGAACATAATTTTTCGAAATTTGGGCGAATACATATACACATTTTACGCCCCTTTCAAAACAGTTAGATCTCCAATAGGACTAAAACAAGTGGGTGGAGAGCCTTAAATACCTCTCAAAATAAACCAAATTCAGAATGCCTCGCCTGGGATTCGAACCAGGCCATCAGCTCGGCAGTCCAGCACGATAACAACAGAGCTAACGGTACACCTCAAAGGCCGTTTTTTGGTAGCCACCAATATTTGGATCTGTAAACATTTGGAATGTAAGTACATTTCACACATACACACCTAGTACATGTACAAAGGTACACAATGCCTTAAAGGGATCAGTTTTGTCCAAAGCTGAAAAGTAAGATAATTTCTACTAGGTAGATTATTTAGTGCAAAAACACTGGACCGTTTTATCGAGCTGGATAGATGTTGGATTCGTATTGTTATTTTAAGTTTTGAGTTTGGTTCCTCTATGAAACAACACAGGTTGTGTGCACCTTTGTTTACTTTTGTTTTGTTGTTGTTTTGTTGTTTATTTATTTGTTTGTTTGTTTATTTGTTTTTGTGTTTGTTTTTGTTATTTTATTTATTTATTTATTTATTAGTTTTGTATCCTTTTCATTTTCTTTTTACAGAGAAAGGACTTCAGAATATCGCCCCTCTCCTCCCCCAATCCCCATAAAACTCCTTGAGAAGACAAAGACAAGTAAGTGGAAAGACTTGAAAATTTAAAATATAACCCAAGTTCAAGAATGTCCTGCAAACATACAAGCTGAACTAATACCTAGTGCACACACTGCCAATTTGATTCAGTTAGAACCGGAGATATTTTCCTTCATGTAGCGACAAAAGCTACTATTCTAGCACAGTACGATCGAATTCAACTAAAGTTTCATAATCAAACATGTTAATTTTTCAAGGTCGCGAGTCGAATTGATCGTATTGTGACAAATATATTTCTCATCTCGAGCTGGTCCTAACTGAACCAAATGAATTAAACTGGCTGTGTGCACTGGTTGTAAGGGCGCGCCCTCCACTCTCAGTTCCGTTATAGAAGTTTAATGTCCATCGGTCAAACTGACCCGACCTGCATGATTATGTCGGACCTCATCGGGTCGATTAATGACAGCTCCAGTGTACACCATATCAGTAAATTGGCCTCTACTTTACTTCATCAAATTTGACCCGGGAGTAAGTTACAGCCTCCACATTCTGCACGCTATCAGAAGACATCTGACTGCACAATGCGTTGTAGCCTTCTGATTGGTTGTTTTCATCAAACGTATCAAATGGTGTCCCATAAAATCAAGCATGTTTGGTTTTGGAGGATTTTTATCAAAAGGTGCCAAAATGATTGATTAATTTGGCCCCTTAATGACTGAAAATTCTGCCCCCTCCCCTTTCTCTCCCCTCTCTCCACTCTCTCCCCTCTCACCCTCTCACCCCACTCTCTTTTTCTCTCTCACCCCTCTCTCTCCCTCTCTCTCTCTCTCTCTCTCAAATGTATCAAACATATTAAATGTGTCGAATGTAGCAAATGGACATTTAACGAACATTGTTTGCAATATGTACTAGGTATTAGACCATCATGGGGGAAGGACTTAACCATAAAATTTTCCTAAATTCACGGAGTTGCAGACAGAGGACGCTTGCTTCATTGTGGTGAAGGGCACTGGCATGTTTTTGATACTGTCTGTTCTGGTGTTATATTGTGTATGATAATATGACGATTTTGTAACATCTGAATCCCTTTATGTAACCATTGTTCATGACAGTGTAACCCGATATTCCCTCCGAGAACAATAATAAGCGGCATTGGGTTTTTTCTCTTTCTTTTTTTTTTTTTGTTCTTCTTTCTTCAAGAAGCAGGGGTAGTATTGTTGCACTTGTATTATAATAAAAGCCCTCTGTTTCCTCTGAACTATCAGTCTTACTGAGGAATAAATTGACCCGAACAAGCCTCCCATAAAAACATCAATTATGCCAAACGATAGGACAACGTATTCACATGCTGATGTAAAATTTAATTGAAACTAGCACTCGCACGCTCTCTATATC
>NW_004797982.1:170937-173685 GCF_000002075.1 Aplysia californica
GAGAGAGAGAGAGAGAGAGAGAGAGAGAGAGAGAAGTCAGGGGATGAGAGAATGTGAAATTGTAAGGTTTAAATATTGCGTTTAACTGAAACTGAAAACGTATAAATAAGTGTAAGTGCTTTTCTTACAATGTTTGTCTCGTCTGCAGAAATAAAAGATCATAATGTGGAGAAACTTAATGAATCTACAGTATAATGTTCAATGTAACATTTTATGGGTGTAACGCCCCTATCAACACTATTGGGTTATTTAAGAGGCAGAACCTGTGAGTTTAACATCGATCTATGAAAGGACCGAGTTTGGTAGGAAATAATTAATTGTGTAAAACGTCTTTCCCAGGACACAACGTCGGACCGAGCTGATGCTTGAAATATACAGTGCAGTCAGAAGTAGTATACATGTAATTACTTATTATTCACTGATAAGAAGGTACATACTTTTAATGCGTAGCCTCTGAGGACGTAACGGTCACTTAATAATAATATGTGATTAGCAACAGGTCAAAGGTGTGGTAGCTGCACAATTCGAACCACCATACACAGATCAGAAACACGATTTTACGTATTTCATAGTTTGCTATTTTCGGTTCCTGCTTTTTTAAGTGAATAACTTTTATGAATAAAAAAGCTATGCTCATTTTTTCTTGTTGCCTTAAGAGTCCCAAAACGAATTCAAAAAGCTATACTTTTTTGTTTTAAATGTACCAAACCGAATTTAAAAAGTTATACTACCTTTTTTTTTAATGTACCAAATTGTATAGAAGTAGTATACTACTTTTACTGTTTTAAGTTTCCAAAAAATAGCGCGTCTTCATGCGTTATCGAATAACCAGAATGCGCGTCCCCAGTGAGTTAAACAGAGCCCTTAATTGGGACCGTTGGTCGGCGAAGGACGTTTGGAGTTCAATGACTTGTTCAAGAATTCGGGCAACAGATGGTGGGACAAGGCTGGTGAACAAGCCTTGAGGCTGACGGCATACAACAACACAACAACCACACCTGAGCGACGGGGATGAGCTGTGTAGTTTGTGTTGTGTCTATGGTCTACGGTCTACGTACGTGTCCTACACTTCTTTAGTTTACGTGTCCGTCCTGGACCTTAGAATGAATTCTATTTATAGCCTTCTTAGTTTCCGTATAAACAGGAAGAAAGGAAGAGCATTCCTATGTGCTTGTCTATCTGTCTGTCTGTCTGTCTGTCTGGCTGTCTGTCTGTCAAAGTAACTTTTTCTACTCAATGTTTGAAAATCCATCTTCTGCGCTGCTTGCCGTCTTTCTGTGTGTTATAATTTTGTGTTTTGGAATTAAGATCTATCAGTAATAATTTATTTTTCGATTTATTTACCCGTCATGTCCACTCTATCTATCTATCTATCTATCTATCTATCTATCTATCTATCTATCTATCTATCTATCTATCTATCTATCTAGTTTTGTCCTTGGGGCCCAGCTGGCATCATACTACTGGGCTGCGATGATCCTGGCTCAAATCTCCAGCAGGCTAGTTTCTACCTTAGTTTGTCATCAATTTCGCTTGGCTCTATATGAGATGGACGATTAATCTGGAGGCCCCGCCTTTTTAACAAAATTATTGTGTGAAAGGAGCATATCCTGCACAATGCGGCTGTGCTCGTCCTTTATTGATCATTGGTCATTATGATATGCAATGCACTTTTAACGCCCCTTTCAACACTGCTCCGACAGGACCGGGTCAAATGCACAGAGAACCTTAGAAACTCAGCAAAACAATTCAAGTTCAGAACACCCCGTTGAGGGTGCGAGCAAGGGCTACCCGCTCGATTTATCATTTTGTAATACCAAATGAACCAACAGGGCTGTGAGTCCGTGATTGTCTTTGTCTTGAACTGTCTTACCAATATCTGTGGTGTAAAGTTTAGTTAGGCTCATTGTCTTTGCGCACGGACGATTGGAGTGATTTCTGAACGTGGAAGCGATTTATCTTATATCACCGTTTTTCACCTGGGATGTTGTATATTATATGTATCAATTAGCTGAAGTTGGCCCTGACATAATATAGGGTCGAAGCCAACCGTCTCCTAGAGTGTCTGAGCTGTGTCGATGGATAGTAAAACATTACTATTTCACAATCAACAACCATCTTCCCACAACTGAAATATTGATGTAATTAGCCACATTTATCCAAATTGTGATTTCTTTGCTCCTGTTCCTGTTTTTAAAAAAAAAACCGCAAAACAAAGCTGAAAAAATTACTAGGTTCCTTAAGAGAGGTCAGAACTTTTCCTGACTTCCCAACTTCAATAGAGAAACTGAAGCATTTTTTCCCTGCCTGAGTGTACTTCAATATGAAAAAAAAAAAAAACCCCAAGAAAAAACCCAAACCGATGCGTGTAATTTCTATATTATTTTACAACATATCAAGTAAGCAATTATCGTATCCCAGATGGTCTTGGCAAATACGTCGTTTAACCCGTTGTGGATATAAGATATGCTATGTAAGTATGCGAAAGCTTTTTTTTTTCCTTATATGCAGAAAATACATTGCGTATTCTAAGGACAGTATTATTAAGCGAGTATGTAAATGTTTGCCTATCTGTATAATATACACATTTGTAAGCACTTGTTTGTCGGTAAAGAATGCGCGATGCAGTGCAGAATTTATTTTCGATTATGTTGGAGATAATATGAGGATAATAATATGCTCCAGTAAGTACACACATTACATAAATATGTATACACTCACACACACACACACACACACACACACACA
>NW_004797982.1:175639-176889 GCF_000002075.1 Aplysia californica
AGACAGACAGACAGACAGACAGACAGACAGACAGACAGACAGACAGACAGACAGACAGACAGCTCTAAAACAATTTCAGCTTTGTTAAGCAAGAGTCTGAGCAGTTACTTTGATCTACACTATTTAGTGAAATGTAAAGTTATCCGAACTATTCAGTTTTGTCTTCCTGGTCGGGTGTGATCGTGTGATAAAAGTAAGTTTCACGTTAGACAATATCAACAAACAGAAGTAAACATAAAAATCAACAACAAAAACGTCCCAGAAAATACAATAAAAACGTCTCCACTTCTGCACCTGTTCCCATGAAAATTACTAATCCAAATCAACAACTCTAACCTTAAAAAATGCCCGCCCCTCATCAAAAAATGCCAGTTGTTGACATACTTATTAAATCCTTAATTATGAAATTAAAACTTTTGATCGTTTCAAAAAGCAGAAACGCTTGAAAAAAAAGCGGGGACCATTTCTGCACCAAATCGCCTTCTCTCAAAGCACAAAATCTACCTAATCATAATTTTAAGGTACACAGTTTAACTTTTCTTGTGGTTTTTCCGTCGAGTATCTAGCTCCTGGAGGTTTCCGGGTGCACTTGGTTGCTTAAAGCCTTAGGGGTGGATTACAGCATTTACCTAGTCCACACCCATCTCCACCCTCTAATTTGGCGGTCTGTACTACCTCATTCTCACGGACTGCTCCAACCTCTCTTACTCCTCCTCCTCCTTGTCTTGTTCTTCTTCCAGTATGTTTGCTCGTTTACCTTTTTCTTTATGCATTTCTACCTGTCAGTTTGTATATCTGTCTCTGTATCTTTCTCTTCTCTCACTTCTTTTGCGTGTGTGTGTTGGTGTGTACCTTAAGGTATCTACCCCTTCCTTGCCGACTCAATAACAAAAACATCTGCTCTCTCCCCCCCCCCTTGTCTGTCTGTCTGTCTGTCTGTCTGTCTGTCTGTCTGTCTGTCTGTCTGTCTGTCTGTCTGTCTGTCTGTCTGTCTGTCTGTCGGTCTTCTATCTTTCCCTTGTCTGTCTGTCTCTTTTCCTATCTATCTATCTATCTATCTATCGATCTATCTATCTATCTATCTATCTATCTATCTATCTATCTATCTATCTATCTTTTTTCTAAATCCCATATGAGCTTCCTTTTTCTAGGCCACTCTTTGCATCCCACTTACATACACACGAACATGTTGTACACACACAAACACAGCCCTCCCTACTCTCTCTCTCTCTCTCTCTCTCTCTCTCTCT
>NW_004797982.1:178087-178429 GCF_000002075.1 Aplysia californica
CACACACACACCTTTTCTCTCTCCCACCCCTACAACACCACACCACACCACAACCCCATCCTCACTTAAAGCATTCCAACCCTGCTCTATTCACACCTGAGCAGACTAAGGTATAATCCCCCTCATTAGACCAGGCAATGTCCCCGCTCCGGCCGATGACGTCACAATGTCCCCCCTGCTGGGCGCTTCCCCTGGCAGCCCCGATCGAGTGACCAGTGGGCAGAGACAATGTGATAATGATGGGTTCTAGGCCAGGCTTGGTTCAGGCTGTTGCTGCTGCTGATGTTGTTGTTCTGTTGGTACTTTCTATGAGAAGACGGTTCGGTGTGTGTGTGTGGGGGG
>NW_004797982.1:179933-181507 GCF_000002075.1 Aplysia californica
ATCTATCTATCTATCTATCTATCTATCTATCTATCTATCTATCTATCTATCTATCAATTTTTAAAAAAGAAGAAAAGTTGCATCCTGCTGCTCAATGCATTAGCTTCAAACAAAAAAGAAAAGCTTCAATTGTTAGTCTCTGCAGTCACCGTTACATCCAAAAGACGTGAGTTCGATTCTCGTGCTGGATAGAAAGTCTATGTATCAAGTGCCTCTTCAACATGCGTCTCCGAAATGATAGAGCAGTGTCAGTGGTAGCGTAAAGCATTCACAGGCAACGATGACTTCAGACACCCATTATATAGTGAAAGAGAAAAGATATTATAATATGCCATCTTAACATAAATTCATCGGGGTGTTTTTTTCAGACGTCAGACAACCATAATAAAGAGTACAAGAAACTACATCTAATCCCTCTTATTTACTTGTGGGTGGGGGGGGGGGGTCCAGACTTCACACAACCATAATAATGGGTTAAAAATATAATGTTCATATAGTTTACCGTCTTTCACCCGCTAACAAGGTGTGCTTTGTTTTAGCAAATCTATGAGATGTCGGTCACCCCTTCATTATAATTTTATAACGTGCAAGTCATGGGATTCACTCGTAACTCAAATGTAGGTTTATTAGTGTTGGGTTGAAGGAACAAAACGTATTATGTGCATTCGAGGTCGTGGCTCGAAAAGCTTGGGAAATATGCCGTCTCCAGTCGTTCTTCATAACAAAAAAAAACTTATTACACCGTTTTACAACTTGACCCGAGTCCAGACGCCAGTATGATGTGATCTTAGCACCTGGGGATCAAAATGCAAAAGGATATTCAAGAAACAAAGCAGACAGACCACCCAGTCCCTCCTTAACCCACCACCGGTGATATTCGATACCGCAATTCTAGACCATCGCACCTTCTCGGTCTGGGGCGTCCGTGAAATCGATTCCTCGGCCATTACGACTAGTCAGCAAACGCGACAACATAATGTTATTGAGTGTGCAGACGAAACAGTTATGTCGAAATCGGAAGGCTCGCCTTACAAACCAAAACATCATTAAATTGATGTTTACAACTAGTTTTTGTATAGAAGACCTGAACAGTTTACCGTCGAATGACATTCTTGGGGGCTTTCGATTTGACAGTTAGACCCCGTCTGCACACCTTGTAATATGATACCACAGACGTCATTCAGCCATAGACTGTCGAGGGGCCCAAAACACATTTTTAAACCGTTCTTGTCACAAAGTTTGACGGAATTTTATATACCTCATGATTGTATCCTTTACTCCGCGTTGAAACCAAAGACATATTTCTGGGAGTCTTCAGCCTGGCAAACGGGTTGGGATCAGAAACGGCGTAAAATAGCGAGGTGGAGATTTATGCCTTGATACGTCTCGACTCTGTTGAATCACGCCAGGGAATCTTACGCGTCGTGGGTAAGGAAAACCTTCGCCATTCGTCATGTCATTCTCTCGCCTGTCTGCACGAGAAAAAAGGTAAAGATTACTATCATCACTGCTGTTTCTTCTTTCTTCTTCTTCTTCTTCTTCTTCTTCTTCTTCTTCTTCTTCTTCTTCTTCTT
>NW_004797982.1:186736-189542 GCF_000002075.1 Aplysia californica
GGAGTACGCAGAATGTCTCCATTGTTCTTTATTGTTAGATGTTAGACGTTTTAAGAGTTGAATTTGTTTGTTTGTTTGTTTGTTTGTTTGTTTTACTGTATTTTTACTTTACATCAGAGCACAAGGACAAGAGCCGTGCGTCTTCCATTGTTCTGCTCTAAGAGTGAGTGTATGTAATTCATGATGGAACGAAACCAGCTATAAGTTTAACTAAGAAGAGCTTAGCTATTATTCAAATGCAGAGTAACCGTTTGATTATATCACCCCTTTCAACTCAGCTGGAAGGCTAATCTAAAGGCAGGACCTCCAAACAAAACGTTTATCTCCAATTGACTGACACTAGAAGGTGAAGACCCTCCCCACACCCATTTTAAAAAGTCAAATTTGTGGGCTTAGTACTTTAAGGGGGGGGGCTACACCTGGAGGCTATCTCGCTTATTACTGCACTGAATTTTTACCAAATTTCACACATATAACAAGCATAGTAAGGAGTCTTACAATCGGCAATCAAATTTGAGAAAAAAGTTTCGTTTCCATGGATACGCCGCCATATTTGATTTTATTGACATGTCTTGCGTAATGAATACCGCACTTATCGCTCGTGGAAATTGATAGTTTCTTTTGCATGCGTGTTTACAAACATTAGATCTAAAGTATGTTAGTGTTTTAGCGCCTTTGGCTGCTTGCACTGTATGCTTCCCAGGAAGTTGAGTTTGTTTCAGAATGCTCTCAGGTCTGCTGGGGTAATGGAATAGATTGTGAAGCGAATGGAGCTTGCTGTTGAGCGGCGATTTGCGCTGTACAAATGCTATCTAATATTATTAGATAGATAGATAGATATGAATACGTGACTTTTGTATTCTTCGTTCAAATTTTACTTTCCCTTTCTCGATGTCCTGGTTTGTCTACCTTTCATCTGATACAGTTTATTGGACAACAAACAACCATTCATAGAGCTAGGAAATCAAAACTCCTTTTATTTGACTTTGCTCCAACGTTAATCATACGTGTTTCTTACCAGTACCCTTCTTGCCTTCATTCCGTCTGGTCATAATTCTAGGTCGTACCGAGGTTTGATTTTCAGAAAAGGGCCCAAATGATAATAAAATAATATAATATCGCACATAACGTCAGAAGATTGTCGGCCAATAATACTGTCTGATGAAAAAATATTATCTTGGCTGCCCTGAGAACCCGAGTAGCTAGCTATGCGGAATGTGTGTATCACTTATACTCCAAATACAATGTATTTACATTCACTTTGTTCGCTGTCTTGAAAACGTTGTGCCAAAAAATGAGCTCCATTATGAAGAAGGGTGTCTGGTATATCCCGCTACAAAAGGTGCCATTTTGATATTTTGAAGACCTCTTTTGAAAAAAAATATATAGATATATAAATCTACGTCTCGCATGATGAGACAGTCTGGGACCGGGGGGGGGGGGGTTGGGAGTTGGTTTGGTTTGGGGTGGAGGTGGGAGGTGGGGGCGGACAGAGAGATCCAGTTCCGAGCGCCCTTCTTAAGTCGGTGGTTTCGATGTCACACCGAGACTCTTGAAATCCCCCGAAAACAAGAGAGCTCCACAGATACCCATCTCTCGTGCCCACTTCCTGTAGCATGACGACAATGGCGGACGCGGGGAGCGAAGCCTTATCTCAACATCATTGCGTGATCTCGCTGCTCAGCTCGGGGCGCGAGGGGGGAAAAGAATTTTTTTACGAGCCGATCTGAGACAAATAGTGCGATAATCCGCAAGAGACTTTTCTTAATCCTCCCTCGATGCCAACATTAAAGCAGGTGAGTTCTTCACCCTTTTGAATCAAGTTTCATTCAGATTCCCTGCCCTCCTATGTCGTAAAAAGATGATGCAAACGCTTGGGAGACCTGCTCCAAATCACGTACAACACTTATAAAACCCTGAAAGTTAGGGGTCTCTGCTGCGTTGTTTCTCTTTTAAAACTGGGATTAGAATTTGAGGTCAAAAAATGTTTGCACAGGCGGTACTAATCTGTATCCGATCTTGCACCACATGCAAAGGACTACCGCGATGAAACCAGAGACTTTATTGCCCGACTGTAAGCCACAGCATTTTACACCATTTCTGTGCTGCTACTGATAACTAAACCAAGATGCTGCGTGTTGATTATTATTAAGCATTAATTTTATCGTGAAATCACTTGGGGACGAGGCAGCTAAGCTTCTTCACCTATGAATATCCACAGACATAGTTAGATAAGAAAAATGCTCTCTAGCCTGCCTTTATCTGAATATTTTTTTCTGCACACCTACCAAGTGACATAATATTCTTTATTTTTGCTGGATTTTAAGTTTCAACAAACACGATTTACACCCCTCTAGAATCCAGATATTGAGTGCTCTTTGAAAAATCTCATTTTTGTTTGAACTCATTACTTTATTCAATTTTTCTCTTTTCAATTCTGAACATTAAAAAAAAATCCCTTTTTTTTTTGTTTCTTGGCTCGATTGATTGATTTACTCTTCTGTCCGGAGGCCATACTTGTCAAACATGGAGTTTCGTCCCTTTCCCCTTGTTGCTGTTGGTAAAGACACGTTTTCATCCTCGTGTTATAAAACTCCCCCTTTCAAAACATCATGTTCAACAACTCCACAGCCTTTCTGCTTAATTGATTCAACCTTTTTTGCATGCTACTGTTATTTATTTTGTCGCTGTGGTCTAAGAGAAGCTCTTGAATTTTTATGAGATTCCAATCTGACTTTGGTTCTCCCTGGGACTAGTTGTTGTGATTTTAGTAGACCGGGGGCATGGCAGAAAAGAGGGGGGTGGT
>NW_004797982.1:190640-192697 GCF_000002075.1 Aplysia californica
CCCCCCTTAATTGGAACAGTTTGTTGAGGAAAGTGTTATTATATTTCACCATCCGTCCAGGCTCATAACATAAGATAAGATCATACTCCATTATCCCAGAGGGACATTTTTCTTGGCGGTACAGGACCGTAAAAACACATGCAGGTATGCATAAAAAAAATAAGTTATATATTACTCTCATTAAAATCTAATATGAAAAGAAAACTATAGCTGACAAATGTACATATCACACCAGATGCATCCTTCAACCACATGCAGGAATTTGATTACAAGATCTCAGATCTCTCCACGCATTATTACCCTCTCCAACAGTACTGACAATACCGGAGTTTTGTCACTAAGGCCAGAAGTGGTAGAGAGAGAGAGAGAGAGAGAGAGAGAGAGAGAGAGAGAGAAGGGGGGGACCGGTGCGTGGAGGTAAGGAATACAATAACAGAAGGGTGCAATGAACACAAAATCATCATCATCATCATCATTACATTATAACATAGCGATTGTGATTGTGATTGTTATTGTTATTGTTCTCCAGTTCGAAGAGACGACATCTTTATGTTTTCAACTTTTTCTTCTGCAGCAAGTGGGCCCTGGGTGGCTTGAAAATTGGTAATAGGCATAATTGAAAACATTTATCTTATCTGATCTTTCATCTATAGGCAACACGTCGTTCGCCATAAGTATTGTATCAGAATAACGCGGTATTGAAAGCGTTTTCAATTATGTAGAATAGCCGAAATTCATGTAAGGATTTTGAATACCTTTAAGGAATAGGGAATAATTTATCGCTCTAAGTCAACACTCAAATTTAAATACAAAAATGACCTAAATAAATTCACCAGTTGCAACCACAGAAAAGTAAGCGAATAGTGGGGATGAGCACTTGTTAAACTCAATAAATGTCTTTCTATCATCAGACCTTATGGAACAGTTCCTGCAATTTATCTAATAATTCATCAATAATTTATATTTACTTTACTTTTCTCTTCCGCTTGTACCGGTGGGTGTCGCGGGGAGACACAGGCGTCTGTCTGCAGCAAGGCGAGTGGCCTGTAGGAGGGAC
This sequence comes from Aplysia californica, assembly GCF_000002075.1. Taxonomy (NCBI): domain Eukaryota; kingdom Metazoa; phylum Mollusca; class Gastropoda; order Aplysiida; family Aplysiidae; genus Aplysia; species Aplysia californica. Next base: position 191,698 of record NW_004797982.1, read on the forward strand.
ATCCCGTGAGCTCTGAGGGTGTCTGCCACAGATGCACTCCATCGTCGCCTTGGTCTTCCTGTGGCTCTCCATCGAGAATATTTAATGTTGTATGCTCTCGGAGCTGGATGGTTCGAGGGCATCCGCGTGAGGTGTCCAAACCACTTGACCTTTTGTTTTTCAATGTGTGGTAGGACTGGTGTTTCTCCTACGGTGTCCCTCATTTTGTCTCTTCTTGTTTTGTTGACCGATCTTCTTAAGCATTTCATCTCGCATGTGATCAGTTTCCTCTCAAGGGCTTTTGTTAGGGACCATGTCTGGCACTGATATGTGAGTGTTGGAAGGAAAATGGCGAAAAATTAGACCCCTTAAGAAGAATAATGAATAACATCAGCTTCTGTGGTGCGGCGGTTAGGCGCTACGGCTGTCGCACACAGGAGACCCGAGTTCGATTCCCGATGTAGTGGGGATTATTTTTGTCCAATGTCTCGATCTTTCTGCTGGGGTGGTGTATTCCCCTCAGCCCGTGTTGGGCCAGACAGTCAGAGTCGGAAGCCCGCCTCCTAAATTATTTAAACCGTGTCGTTGAAGGTACGTTAATACATCTACTTAAAAAAGAATTGCAACAATAACAACAAAAACAACAACAACAACAAAAGCAGCAACAGAAAAAACAACAACAACAACAACATCAACAGAAATAGAATTGGTAAACGATAATAGCAAGCTATTTTTATTTAGTTGCGTTCTCCCTGCATTGCCGATTCGTCCTGCTCGAGGCGAAAAAACCACAGGCCACACAAAAGGGCTCTTTATCGTGTCTGCAGTTGGCCATCTTCTTTTGATTCGGCTCGTATTGACCAACTGTCTGTCACTTCCTCATCCCAGGGCCCAGGGCTCTCCCCTCAAAACACCCACACACACGCAAACACACACACACATACATACACACACACACACGAACACACACAAACACGCACACATATAGACACACACAGACACACATATAGACAAACATACA
>NW_004797982.1:193564-195105 GCF_000002075.1 Aplysia californica
ACACACACACACACACACACATACACATCTCCCTGCCCCATCTGCCCTAGGCCACAGATCCATCCAAACCTCAGGACCACTTTGTCAACAAACCAGAAACTGGGCCCTCCTTGCTGTTGTTTTTCGGATTGGCCGGCCTCCATTCCGAGCTCTTCCATGGACAGAGATGTCTTTGTTCTCCCAGGGGCAAAGAGACGGGATGAAAAGCTAAAGGTGTTACTACTGATGATGTTCCCTGCACTCAAAAGATCACAAAACTAAGATAGCCTACGGAAGGCAGCTATGAAGACGGGGAGAAAAAGAACATGGCTTCTTTTTAGTTGGGCGGGGTGAGAGGGGTGTTTGACGTGGATTGCAAACTTGAACTGGTAACTTCACATTGGAGGGTGTGTTAAGGTGGGGGGGGGGAGATTGCAAACTGGTAACTTTACATTTGACTGTGTGTGTTGGGCGGAAAAGGGGGGGGGGGATATGTTACTTTGACGAACCACATGTACTATGTTTCCAATACATGTATCTTGAAGTTCATTCGTGTTGCTGTTATCCGTTAACCAAAAGATTGACGAAGGTAATGTTTTTCTTCAACGGCAAAATGTAGTAAACATGCTTTTTGCTCATAACTTACACTACTATTATTGCTTATTACTTACACTGATATCCTTTGCCTTAGCTCTTCTTTTGCATTACAGGCTAATAGATGACGACCGGGCTCTTTGTAATAATAACTGGTGCCTGTGGGGCATTTTATATAATACATTATCATTATTATTATTATTATTATTATTATTATTATTATTATTATTATTATTATTATTATTATTATATTATTATTATTACTTAAAGAAAGAACCTAACATGTATTTTGGCTTATTTTCAGATTAACAAATGTGACGTCCCGTTCTTTGAATTTTCTTTTTTTTATATAGTTTTGTTGAAATTAGTCCAAAGATGGCCGAGTTATTGTCCTTTAAACTGGTCCTTTTATAAGCACCCTGCACCAAGGTCAAGTTTGGGCTGAACAACCATGAGCAAGGCAATCCCATATCCTAAATGACCTGAGACGGATCAATGGGGACGTAAAAACAATAATGAACAGAACCTCAGTAATGATCTGAGACCATGGTGCATCTTAAAGAAACTTGGGAATCCTCGAACAAGGCCCATGCTCTTCAACTTTTTGATGTCAGTGTTTTCGACCTCCATTATAGATGCAAATTGTCCAAGCAAGAATACCGAGATCCTCAAAAAAAATTCTCCCCAGCATGGGAATGGAAATCGGGTGTTCTGCGTGTGATGAAGGAGCGCCTAACCGCTACACCACATGGGCCAGTCTCGTGTGACAAAGTTTCTTTAAAACCCAAAAGCAAAAGGAGAGTACGATCTACCTTTACCAGAAAGGTCGCACTTTTAAATCTCGCAAAGAGGATGCTAATAATACAATAGGATACCTTTTGGAAGATGCTGTTCTATCCATCCATCCATCCATCCATCCATCCATCCATCCATCCATCCATCCATCCATCCATCCATCCATCCATCCA
>NW_004797982.1:195205-201004 GCF_000002075.1 Aplysia californica
CCATCCATCCATCTATCTATCTATCTATCTATCTATCTATCTATCTATCTATCTATCTATCTATCTATCTATCTATCTATCTATCTATCTATCTACGACATGCTGTTTCGCCTTCCTCACCTCATTAAATGGGTACACTACTTTTGCTACTGTCTGTCTCATCTCCACTAGACCGCACACCTAGCTTCGCCCTCTGAAGGCCCCAGCCAAACTCAAGAAGCAAAAAGGGAGGCCTCCCGTTCCTGCCCGAGGGCGTTCCCCTTTAGCTCAGCCAGCTAAACCATGGGGGATAAAGAAGCACAACATGTAACAATTGCCATGTGAGTGTCCGGAGAGAGACCAGGACTCTATAATTTCAGGTTCCCTTTTCACGCTATTCACCGGGGTGTGAGGAGACTAGCCACCTTCTTAACCCTGTCTGTCCAACTGGATAGTGCAATAGCGTTTTCCCGTTGAGCTTCTTTTAGCCAGGTACTTATAAAACTGAGGCACAGAGTGTTAAACTACATCGCTAAAACCAGAGCCCGTGTCCTCTTCTTTACAATTTAAGAGAATAATTCTACCTTTTCTCAAGAAGCGCCTGTGAAGAGTAAACACAAGTCTGTTTTTCATTGTAGTCGTTATCCTTTACTTAGAAAAAAGACCCTTATGAATGGAGAGTGTAGAAGATTCATCTAGAGGTAGGGCGAAGTCTGTTGTAGAGGTTTCTCTTAGGACTGGGGGCTGTGTAGTGGAAAATTTGCCCCGTAGCTAAAACACGACTTTAAAAAGACAAGGGTGATAATGTAAACAGGCCTATTCTTCTTTCCCTTCAACTCGTGATTATTTCAACATGTCAAAAGAACAGGAGACATTCCCCGGCTCTGTAAAACTGGGACGAGAGAAAGGGTTGGTTATTTCTGCCAACTTTGGCAGATAATTAGAAGCTGGTGGAACTGTTTCTTTATTTATTTAAATGAGGCATTCAGACGAAATTACTGGCCAGACTTTCTAGGAAATGCATGCCATTCCGTCACTCCTAGCTGAATTAATTTTCCTTGACAATGAGTTTTCTGCTCTGCCTACGATTCGAAAGTTCTGTTTTATATTAACACATGTTTGGACAAATGTTTGCCGACCTTAGGGGAAAGAATCGTTTAGAAATTCTGCTTTGTCTTTTTCAATCGTTTTCATGTCTGCCTTGCTTTGTTATTCTTTGGTGAAGATTTTCACTCATCGGGGTCTTTCGCTCAGTTGGTATCCTTCTGCACTGCGGTGCTGATAATTAATGTTCAAATCCCGTAATTAACAGGCGTTTCAAATTTACGTCTTGTTGAGGATTTTCATTGTTTTCTGAATTTTCACGTTCGGGTATGGGCAATGAATCGGACGTGTTGCCTGTTAAATCTTTTTTTAACAAAAGCTATTTTAAAGTTAAAACCCACCTTACCACTCAGCATACAGTATTGATCCTGTACGTAGAACGAGCAGGTTTTTCGAATGCTTCATGTCCAAAGTAACCAGCATTACTTTCGATTTGTTTTTGTTTTTGTTTGTTGTAGTTGCTTTTGTTTTGTTTTGTTTTACTTCTTGTTTCGCTTTTTGCTGTAGATTCAGCGAAAAGCAAATAGATCCTTTCGAATGCATGCGCTGCTCCTACCACGGTTGTGCAGTAGCTGTGACGTGTATATAAAAAAAATACAATAACTCGGAGCCGCTTTCCTAATAAGGGGAAATGGTAGTGAGGAAAGTGGGACAGGGGGTAGGGGGGGGGGGGAGTGCGAACTATCACAGTATCAGACTCAAGGAGTTTATAAGGTCATTGATCAGACTGGTTTGTTCCGAGGAAGGTGCCCTTGACATCCCCAGTCAATCCAATGAAAGGAGGTGGATATTTATACGGAGGGCCCGCGAAAAATCGGAAGTGACAATTCCACGGCACATAAATTCAGCCAATTAGAACATCCGGACTACTTATAATTAAGCCTATAATCTCTTTTCCCAAAATAACGCATTACTATAGACACAATTTAAGATGCATGTATGTTTACTTAACAATGTTTATCCTTTGCTGTCATTTTGTGCATTATGGACAATGATGAAATTATGTTTTGTGTGATTGTAACGAGAGTGAGGGATGCATAATTTATTTTGTGCAAGCAAAATGGAGAGAAGACTGTTTATTTTTTCTCCCAACAGTAGGATGCCCATGCGGATGGGATCGGGTCGGGTCGGGTAGGTATGATCACCCGACTCGTCGCCTGGAAAACAAACATAATTCTTGCATTGATACACTTCAAGCAGAGCCTATGCCGTTGAAATATAAATTCCGATCGTTAGACTCAAGACGGCATACCGTATAGGTGGCCTATCACTTCCGATGTTCAGACAGCATGCCGTCGAAATATCGCTTTCCATAAAATTAACTACACTATCTTACTTGACCTCCATAACCAATATCACAGTTTCCACCATACTATACCATTGTGCCTTACAGAAGAAGAAGAAGAAGAAGAAGAAGAAGAAGAAGAAGAAGAAGAAGAAGAAGAGGAAAAAGAAGAAGAAGAGGAAGAAGGAGAGGAAGAAGAAGAGGAAGAGGAAGAAGAAGAAAAGGAAGAGGAAGAAGAAGAGGAAGAAGAAGAGGAAGAGGAAGAAGAAGAAGAAGAAGAAGAAGAAGAGGAGGAAGAAGAAGAAGAAGAAGAAGAAGAAGAAGAAGAAGAAGAAGAAGAAGAAGAAGAAGAAGAAGAAGAAGAAGAAGAAGAAGAAGAAGAAGAAGAAGAAGAAGAAGAAGAAGAAGAAGAAGAAGAAGAAGAAGAAGAAGAAGAAGAAGAAGAAGAAGAAGAAGAAGAAGAAGAAGAAGAAGAAGAAGAAAAAGAAGAAGAAGAAGGAGAGGAGGAGGAAGAAGAAGAAAAAGAACAAGAATAAAAACAAGAACAAGAACACAAACAACTACTACAACAGCAACAACAAAAACATACAAAGTGACAACAAACATAATAATAATAATAATAGCAACAGCCACAACGGGAATCCTCGTTAGCCCTTGACAACCTTTCCTTTACTTTTATCATTCCACCCGCTCCTGCAAAACTCTAAAACTCGTAGTATTGACCACCTATACTTTCGTACCTTCATATCATTATCTCTAACACTGGGAGTCACAATAGCTTTAATTATCACGTCTTTACAAATACGAGGCAATATTCTCAGCCGGTGTCACTGAAAGGAATCCAGGGGTCCAAGAAGGGAAGTGATAATGTCAGCAAATAGGCCCTGACCGTTCCCCGTTGTGTAGCGGATGACAGCTATGATTGATCTATTGGTAACAGGGATACTTACTGACTGTCCTCGCTAAAACCGTTCTTGCTTTTTTGTCTCTGTTCTGCCGTCCTTTTTCACATTCGTAAGCGTATTATGTGAAGGGCGTAGTACAAAGACAGAGGGTGCCTGTGTTCCTTCCTACATGGTGGTAGAGGTCAATGGACGATTGGAGTTTACCTTAAATACAGGTAATGCCTGTGTGCAATGTATTTGCTGTTTGACTACCCATGTTTTGTTTTGTTTGTTTGTTTTTATATGTTTTTTTGGTTGTTAGGTTTTTTTAAATGTTTATCTTTATTGTTGTTGTTGTTGCTTTGTTTTCTTGTTGTTGTTTTTTTGTGGTGATTGTTTCTTTGCTTTTATTGTGGCGATTGTCTGTTTGTAGTGGACCTTTGCATAGGAAATGGGGGAGGGGGGAGGGGGTTCCGGGGGGAGGGGGTGGATAGCTCCACATATTGTGAAATTAGAATCTACAACATGTTACAAGCTCCTAAATTTCTAAATTTCTTAGATCTTTGAAGTGTCATTCAGAGACTATATTTGCAGTACATTGGCTGTTAACGTCTCTGCTAAGTAAAGGTGTGTGTGTGCACTTTGGGAACACTAGTGCAGTAGAAATAAAAGAAGGAATAAAATTGATTCGTATATATATATAATAATATATCATGATATATTATTTCGCTACTGCAATAGTATTGGTAGTGTGTAAAGTACATGTATTAGACCCATGATTGTGTTGTTAACTCTCATCAATTTCAAACATTTACAACTACATGTAAAATGTTCGGCACTTATATGACCTTATTGTTTTGCAAGTGCCGCAAAACTCTTGGTAAAACTAAAAACTTTAAAATATCATTAATTTTGAAATCCAAAAAGAATAATAATTTGAATTTAAAAACATTTCCGGAATAATAAATCTAGGGTTTGCTTTTTCGAATTTTGTTTCTTTCTTCACTCAAAATATCGTCATAAAAATAATAATAAATAGCATTTGTATAGCATTTGTAATATAGTGATATTACTAATCACCACCGACGTGTGTTCACATATTAATTTCAATAATCTAAGCAGATCTTCGGCAAGTTTGGTGGGAGTTTTTTCCTTTCTTTTTCTCTCTCTGTCTTTTTTACTGCTTTCTTGGCATTTTAACTCTCTTCCTTTTCCGGTCGTTAACACCTCAAGTATAGTTAAGTTAGAGAACTGGAGCTTTTAATAATTTTTTGTCGCTCTGTTGCTCTGTCGCTCTTTCTCTCACTCACTCACTCACTCACTCACTCTCTCTCTCTCTCTCTCTCTCTCTCTCTCTCTCTCTCTCTCTCTCTCTCTCTCTCTCTCTCTCTCTCTCTCACCCTCTGTTATTCTCTCTCTGAGTGTGAGTGTGTGCGTGTGTGTGTGTGTGTGTGTGTGTGTGTATGTGTGTGTGTGTGTTTGCATTTGTGTGTGTGGGGGGGGGGGGGGGTAGGTGGGTAGATGTGTGTGTTGAAATAAAAAAGATGTACAATTTAAAGAATCACCTTTCAATAATCTTTTAGGAAACTGACAGAATATATTATGCAATAAACGAATGAAAACAAACGTATATACCAAAACTCGAGTGGCGTCTGTGGCCTAGTGGTTAGGCTACCGTACCCGTAATCGTGAGATTGCGGGTTCGGGGGTTCGAGCCTCAGCTCGGTCCGACGTTGTGCCCCCGGGAAAGGCACTTTACACAAATTTCTCATTTGGCTTGGTCCTTACGGAGATGAACATTTAACTCGTAGGTCCCCCCTCTTAAATAACCTAATAGTGTTGATAGGGGCGTTAAACCTATACCATTTCACAATTTTTCACCAAAACTCGTACATACAAGATGCTCATTAAACCCCCCCCCTAAAAAAAAAAATGAGGAAAAAAATTAGAGCGCGAAAATGTAGTTGAAAAAAAAAATCCCAAAAAGGTGTAAATTCGGAGCAAGCAGCAAATGGATTAAAAGGTTAATTATGCTCTGATCCAACCAGCAGCAGCTTCCACCCGACAGGCGTTGAGTGGTGGGAAACTTGGAAAGTAAAAGTCGTTGACTGTGTAATTGTTTCTTTTGTTTGTTTGAGTTTTTGTTTGTTTGTTTTGGTATCCCTCTCTTTGTGAAAATTTACAGATCATCTGCGCTAAAAGAAAGGAAATAAACGTTTAAAAAACAAAAAAAATAAAAACAATTTAAAGACTTTAAAAAAAAACACTTTTGGGTGCTAAAATGTAGCTGGCTTTCAAAAAAAAATTTTTTAATTTGTAATACAGAAACGAAATGAACTAAACTAACTAGGGGCCGACAGCAAATTGATTAAGTGGTTAACGCTGCCCTGATCCAACCAGCAGCAACAGACGACAGACGTTGAGTGGTGGGAATCTCGGAAAGTAGAAGTCATTGACAGAGTCAGTGGGTTGTTTTTTATTTGGGTTTTCTTTTACATTTTTTTCATGATTAGTTTATTGGTCTTGGGGGAGGTGTATTGTTTTGTT
>NW_004797982.1:201104-204449 GCF_000002075.1 Aplysia californica
AATCACCTTTCAATAATCTTTTAGGAAACTGACAGAATATATTATGCAATAAACGAATGAAAACAAACGTATATACCAAAACTCGAGTGGCGTCTGTGGCCTAGTGGTTAGGCTACCGTACCCGTAATCGTGAGATTGCGGGTTCGGGGGTTCGAGCCTCAGCTCGGTCCGACGTTGTGCCCCCGGGAAAGGCACTTTACACAAATTTCTCATTTGGCTTGGTCCTTACGGAGATGAACATTTAACTCGTAGGTCCCCCCTCTTAAATAACCTAATAGTGTTGATAGGGGCGTTAAACCTATACCATTTCACAATTTTTCACCAAAACTCGTACATACAAGATGCTCATTAAACCCCCCCCCTAAAAAAAAAAATGAGGAAAAAAATTAGAGCGCGAAAATGTAGTTGAAAAAAAAAATCCCAAAAAGGTGTAAATTCGGAGCAAGCAGCAAATGGATTAAAAGGTTAATTATGCTCTGATCCAACCAGCAGCAGCTTCCACCCGACAGGCGTTGAGTGGTGGGAAACTTGGAAAGTAAAAGTCGTTGACTGTGTAATTGTTTCTTTTGTTTGTTTGAGTTTTTGTTTGTTTGTTTTGGTATCCCTCTCTTTGTGAAAATTTACAGATCATCTGCGCTAAAAGAAAGGAAATAAACGTTTAAAAAACAAAAAAAACAAAGACAATTTAAAGACTTTAAAAAAAAACACTTTTGGGTGCTAAAATGTAGCTGGCTTTCAAAAAAAAATTTTTTAATTTGTAATACAGAAACGAAATGAACTAAACTAACTAGGGGCCGACAGCAAATTGATTAAGTGGTTAACGCTGCCCTGATCCAACCAGCAGCAACAGACGACAGACGTTGAGTGGTGGGAATCTCGGAAAGTAGAAGTCATTGACAGAGTCAGTGGGTTGTTTTTTATTTGGGTTTTCTTTTACATTTTTTTCATGATTAGTTTATTGGTCTTGGGGGAGGTGTATTGTTTTGTTTTCTTTTCTTTTTGTTTTGTTTTTTAAGGGTGGGATCAATCTGTTTGAGGAAACTGACAGATTATAATAACATTATACAATAAAAGACTTAAATAACACAAACAAAAGCGCATACATACATGATGGGGAAAAAAACTAGAAAAAAATAGTAAATAGAAACGTAAATTTTAGAATACCCATTCGGGGTTTTTTTAAATGTGGAATTTTTTTTATAAGGGCAAGCAGCAAATGGATTAAGTGGTTTACGCCGCCCTGATCCAACCAGCAGCAACAGCAGACAGACGTTGAGTGGTGGGAATCTCGGAAAGTAAAAGTCATTGACACCTCTTTCCCCGCCGTTCAAGGGCTACAGCATTTAACATCGCCTGCAATAATCTTCTCCACTCTGCCACGACGCGTTTTACTGGCCATGAAACTCTCAGTTTTTTTAAGGTGGAACAGAAAGGTAGAATGATTGCTCAGCGGCCGGATCTTGAGAAGGCTATTAACACGGAACGAGGGGGGAAGTTGAGGCTAAAGAGACACCTGCCCGAGCCATTTATTGCTGAAAACAAAAGGATCTGTGTGTATAATGTGCTTTAATGACACCCAAGGTCTGCATTTAAAATTTATTTATTTATTTAAGCTTTTGTAAACACGATCTTTTGCTGTGTTGTATTCGATTTTCAGAGAAAGTAAAGTTTACAATAGATGAAGAACGGACCAGTGAATGAAAATAAATGGCGCAGTTTTGGTCTCAGGAGAAAGAACACTACCTATAGACACTTGACCAGTGAATATGGTATAGCGGTTAGGCGCCGCAACATGGTAGGCAGAAGGGGTGAGTTCGAATTCCGTGTGGAGAGAATATAGACAGCGAAAGATCTTGTTAGTTTGTTAGTGCTTGAGCGCTTATACCAGTTCCTTGCACTGTATGCTTCCCAGGAAGCCCAGAAAGTTTCTAAGTGTTCCAGGGTCTGCTGGGGTAATAATTAAGTGTAAAGCGCATACATCTTCCTGTCGAGCAGCGATATGCGCTATGCAGATGCTATCTGTTATTAACGAGTATCTTCATCTGCCTGCCAGCATAATTTTTTTTCTTTTAAAAAAAAATTTAGATCTATGTTTTTGTATCCCTCCGGGCCTGGGTTGGCCTTAACATCCGAGGGAGAGGCAAACTGCCTCCTTAAATATATTATTCTAAATACAGGTAGTGTCATTTTGGTGGTAAAGCTTCAACGATTACATTTTAAAAGAAAATAGCGACTTGTTCCATTTTGGTTGTGGGTGCGCCACGTGTAATCACAAAGAAAGTGTTGGACTGGAAATCTACAGGGTAAAAGATCAAGCGGAAGACTGCATGGAACCTGGAGAAGAATCACAGAACTTGATATACAGAAAAGTTGGAATTAAGACATGAAACAACATCAAAAGGCTAGCCCAGGATAGAGAAATGTGAGAAATATTTGTTCGTGGCCAATACCCTGAGGCAGGGTGAAAAAGGCAATAGTGATGTGATGCCCTGAGTTGGTTACATTCTGGGCATTAAAAAGAAAAGCATAATTCATTTATGACCCATTGCTCTTTGCTTATAATTACTTTATGTTAGTCGATTTGGGAGTTAATCTTTAGGAAGATCGCTAGAACTAGAAAGACATTGTATTTTTGTGTTTCTGACTTTGTTATCCCACTTCAGGGCTACAGTCGCATTCAGACTTAGCCAAATACATGTACTTGTAAACGGAGCGGGTGTTTAGAAGGACGCCACTGGTGGGTTCTACATAATGTCTTTCTCCTCTGTTGCTTTGTTTGTCTGTCTTACTTTTTCCCGACACCCACTAACCATTATTGAGTTAAAGTGCTTCTTTTTACCCCCCCCCCCTAAAAAAATAATTTTAAAATAAAAAAATAAAAAATGTTTTAATTTTTTTTAAACAGCAGAAAAGTGTCCTGAGTTCATATGCTGATACAGTCGGCACGTTTCATGTTCCTTCTGGAATCCGCTCCAACGACCACCTGTTCAAGACAATCATCTGTTAAAAATGACCACTTCTCGCATGCCTCTTGCGGTTTGTTTTTTTCTATACTATAATGACACCGTCCAAGACAACTACGTGTTTAAGTTGACCACTTTTCTTCTCAACAACGGGTGGTCGTCTTGGACAAGTTTGGACTTACTTTAGTTTAATTCGGCGGTCAGAAAGAGAGAGAGAGAGAGAGAGAGAGAGAGAGAGATAGAGAGAGAGAGAGAGAGAGAGAACGTTTAGCTTAATCCGACAGACAGACAGACAGACAGACAGACAGACAGACAGACAGACAGACAGACAGACAGACAGACAGACAATTGTATATTTGCGTAGTCCATCTGGTCTACTAGT
>NW_004797982.1:204549-208060 GCF_000002075.1 Aplysia californica
AGAGAGAGAGAGAGAGAGAGAGAGAGAGAGAGAGAGAGAGAGAGAGAGAGAGAGAGAGAGAGAGAGAGAACATAATATACAATTTTCCAGCTTTAAGATTACTGTATCTGGCAGCACAAGTCATGTGACTTCATAACAATTATGGCGGACAAAACGAAACCTTTCTCTTCTTTCTCAGTTTGTGTCCCGTCTACCTCGTCCTGAAGCAATAATCGGGTATTTCCTGTTTGCCACCGAAAAAGCCTCTTGCAGTGCATTTTGCTCCAGGAGAAATCAGAATAACTGACGGTAATTGCAGCCATAAAACGAGTTATCCGCCAGTTTCGCGCGACTCAACACTTCCAGGCATGCTTCATCACCAAATTTTTGGGTCTAGACCTTCGGATTGAACTTGGACCCCACAATTTACAAGTCGGCCTACTCTCCTTCAAGCTCAGAGGCTGACGACTTAACGCTCATACTCCGAAAACAAATTCCCACATTGCTGAAAAGCCGAAGAGATGGGGCGTACAAAGAGACGGTTGGGGGCGGGGGTGGGGGAAGGGGGGGGGACCTCGCGCCACCCGCAGGCAGCTGAGCTAGCTGTTTCAATGCGCCCATCCGACGTGACAACTGCTGTTGTTTGTGTGGTGCGCAGGATGCGTCGTCCGGCTGGGTCGACGTGTTACAGCAACCGTTATACGGTGTGCATACGAAGCGATTTGTTCGGGTCGAAAGCTTTGTCACGACAAGATTTGACGTTGGAAGCAGATAAGAATAGCAGAACTTTCAAATTCTCAAGGGAAGATCATGGTGAATTGTATTAACTTTCTCTCTGTCAGTGGACATTGAAGTCAAAAGACCCTAGATTTCTTGATCTAATCATTTATGGGATTTTGTTGTTGAAACCCTTGCGTAAGTGTAAACGTGCATGGTTTAAGGCCCCTGTCAAAAGTTACTAGAGGCAGGAACTACGGATTAAAGTCTGTCTCCGATAGGACCGAACCAAATAGGTTGAGAGCCTTGAAAACTTCACAAAACGACCTTAGTTAAAAAATGCCCAGTCTGGGATTTGAACCAGGGCTATCCACTCAGTTATCTTTGGACTGGACATACCCATGTGGCACAGCGGGTAAACAACTTGGTCAATAGGGATAAATTCGAGATAAGAACCACGGTTCTCAATAAGATTCTGATTTCAAATTACGTCGAATCAGATCAGCAAAATGTTTCGACTTCGATAAGCGACTTAGAGGTGTCAAATTCTCTTCGTGTGCACACCCTATCACACAGAAGGAGCAGAGTTCAAATGAAATACCCCGCGTTTGCTGACATTCTTTTGATGCAATGTTGTGTAATGTTTTACTTCCCCAGTACGGTAAAGATTTTATTGTTGGCTAAACTAGCGGCCATCCATTACCGCCAGGCAATTTGTTAGTGTCGTTTTTTATTGCTCTCCCCTTTTGCAGCAGTGTGGTTCGTGTCGCTATAGGCTAAACACGGTTATTTCCTAACTTAGCCAAGAGGAAGAATTTCCATAGAGTTCGAGAAGGGCCGAGAAGATATAGAGAACCGAAATGCAGCCTTAAAACAACAAAGACTAAATATAACTATTTTCAGGAGACGCAAGCAAAACAAACATATCCCTACTTTTTGTTTTATTCAGTCTGCCGGCCTCTGTTTTCCACGTGATGTTTCTCATATATATACTTTCACAGCTTGATGCTTACAATTCAAACGGCCGGCGTCTGTGGGGTAAGAATTAGGGTCTACACTTTTGCACGCAAATGACGTAAGTTCGGTTCCCGCTGAGTGAAGTCTATTTTATCGAATACTTTCGTATCCCTGCTAGGGTACTGTATCTCACTCGGCCTTGACTGGCTATTGAAAGAAGGGCCGAAGCAGCAAATATACTTGTATCTTGAATGATCCCAACTGTGTTGACGGGAGCGTATAAAATATTTGAAGCCCATCAACAGTTTTAAAAAGACAAGACACACCATACAGTGAACTCTTTTAAGTCTCCAAATTCCAAAGTACAATCGAACCTGCTTTAGCGGCCACCTGTATAAGACAACCGCCAGCACAAACAACCACTTCCCATTTCCACTCTTGCATTTTTTGAAAACATAATAAGGACACAGTGTAAATGTTCACCTGTATAGGACGGCCAGTTTTCTCCTCGAAAATGAATGGCCGTTTCAGAATATGTTGACTGCATCTCGTCACCTTCAAAAGGTCGTCTTACATCGCTTCCGTCTACAACATCACCAGCACACTGTCGTTTACTTCTTCCTTACTGGACTTACTTGCGATGTCAAGATACTCCTCCAGCCCGAAGCCCTGACGGGTACAACACTTTACTCCAAATTTGTAGCAGATTGGAATGTAGGCTTCCGGGGCAGTTCCCGTACCTTTCTCTGCAAGGGCGACTTGCTGTGTTGTCTCTTGGAGACCGTTTTGCTGCTCGACGTATGTGAATTTGTGTTGGATTCGAAGACCCAACCCCACAAATGACATTACTATAGTTAAAGAGGTGTTAAACCTATACCGTACCAACCAAGTTGGCAAAATTGTTCCTTTAAGTAAGACGAATGCAAAAAAGATTGCAAATTTGACTCAGCGCCCCCAACCCAATAAATAAATAAATAATTTGCTCTTTCCTTCTCCCCCTGCACGCACGCACACACACACACACACACACACACACACACACACACACACACACACACACACACACACATACACACAAACCCACACAGGTACCCTGCACACACCTTTAAAAAGTCACTATTTGCCCAAAAGTAAGTGTATTTGAGTTGAACCTTTCTGGGAGCTAGATAAAGATATAACTCCTACCTTCAGGACTAAAGCAGGTCTCACACCTCACCTACATCTTCACCACGCCCACACAGGTGGCAACCTGGCCCTATTTCTACTTTCTTTCTGCATCTTGCGTTTCTTACCGCACATCGTCACCGTCCTGGCCTCCTCCTAACCCCAACGTCGCTGCTCCCTCGTCGATGGTTTTATTTATAGAGGTAGAGTAAACTTGGCGGCATTCTGTACGGCAGTCCTCTCTCTCCAGTCTCCAGCGGCGCCCATTCACAAATCCCTAGCCAGGTGGACGCGGGTCCGAAGGGCGATGAATCACGCACTCCATCAGACAAGACGTGGCACGAGAACGCTATCAAAGGAGAACCAATTTAGACAACGGTGTGGTGGTGACGGAAAGGGGGGGGACAATATAACATTAAGAAAAAGAACCCAAACCAGGCTCACAAATAATATTGGGAATGTCGTGGTAAAACTTACAATTTTGGCACATGAAATTGAGATGAAAAGTTATTTTAAATGTTTTGCAAACGTTATCAATAGCAGTGCGGCATACTGGGAAGCATTCTAAAACAAAACAGGTTTGAGCATAACAATATGCTTGTTTAAGACTATTTATATATTTTTGTGTGTGTGAGCAATTGTGTGTGTGTGTGTGTGAGAGAGAGAGAGAGAGAGAGAGAGAGAGAGAGAGAGA
>NW_004797982.1:208690-211561 GCF_000002075.1 Aplysia californica
GGGTGAGTTCGTGTTTGTGTGAGGGTCATTCTTTTATCTGTGTGTGTGTGTGTGTGTGTGTGTGTGTGTGTGTGTGTGTTCGTGTGTGTGTTCGTGTGATGTGTGCGTTTGTGTGTGTTTAAGTGTGTTTGAGCGTATGCATTATGTGTATGTATAAGTGTGTATGTGTGTCTCGATCTATGTGTGTGAACGTGTGTGTATGTTTGTGTGCGCGTATGTGTGTTTGTGTTGAATGAATAGAAGCGTCTGACCTCTCCGTGTCACTTGTACCGAGATTACGCATGGAATATTCATGAGATCCCGTTTAATTTCTGCCAGACCCTTCTTCCAATGGGGTATTGTTCAATCTCCCCTTGCACTTCTGTGCTTGCGATTAATTTCCTTTTAGAGAAATTCAAGAACGTAAAAACGGGATTTGCTTACTTTGTTTACGCCAGTTTTAAATACGAAACCTGTCCCTGCGGCCTCAGCTTATCGAAGAACGATCCGTATTTGTGTGGATGTCCATTTTAAAAAAAAGCAAAACCTGAACTGCACTGCTGAAAGGATTCACCTGTTATGCTCAAGTTATGCAGTGTGTTACATTTCTTTCAGACCTTCTAACTAGTGTATAAGTGTATCAATGTATCGATGTACGGTATCAATAAATATTATGTACAGTTTAGATCATTTAAGAAGCCAGGTGCATTGATCCTATCTATCAGGGTTTACTTGGGCCGTAGGAGATACCAGCTTACGACGATATCACGACAGAAAGGTTGAGATACTCGATACAATATTATTACATTGTGTCTTCTTCAGGTGGGAATGGAAGACCCCCCCCCCCTTTATTTTGTTTTTGAGATTCGCAAATTTTTACCACCCCCCCCCCCCAACCACAACCCTCCCTGTGACTTAATTAGAATAATTTAGGAGGCAGGCTACTTCGACCCTGTCTATCAGGGTTTACCTAGCCAGACTGAGAGGGATATAACACCCCAGCAGACAGAGATACTAGATAAAAATAATCTTTACACGCGGGAATCGAACTCATGTATTCTGCATTCGACGGCTAAGCGCCAAACCGCAGCACCACAGACACAGGTTGGAGCTTCCTAATTTGTGCTCAAGACGAAGTCTTAACTTTTACATCACAGACGCTAGAACTGTTTCTAAACTAAATAATTAATTCCTTACATGTACGGTCGTCACTGTCTGAGACGGCGACTCACTGTTGAGGAGAAAAGTTGTCGCATTAGACAAATTAACGTCTTACACAGTGATGAAATGGGACTTGCGTTTGTGCCGGTGATTGTCTTGTACAGGTAGCCGTTAGAGCAGGTTTGATTGCATTATTAACAATGTGTTTCGATTTATGCCAGTGGGTTTGTTGTTTGACTTACCATCAACTAAGCAAGTATCCATAGAGGCATACTATTACGATATCCATGCTTTTTAGGGTACTGTTTTGGTTTAGGTCGTTTTGCTTCTGCCCCCAAAACTATAGGGCTACCATGCATGTTTGGGCCGTCGGTTTGCGTTTTTCTCCTTTTACGTGTAATTTTCATCGTATAAATCGCACACACTCTCATCCAGGGCCTCGTTTCGGGACGAAGCAGATCGCTTCAGGGACTACTTTTATACGTTCAGTATGGCTTAAAAATTGAAGCCCCATTGACGTTTTAATATAGATTCGACAACAAAGGTAGAAACTATATTCTTGCTAAATTTTGTTTCACGCGCGTTCCCTAACCCATCCGTTTCCCCGGTAAAACAACCAAAAGAAAATCACCAAAACACCAAAAAAAAAAGAATTTAAAAAACAAACAAACTCAAAAACCCCAAAAATCAAAACAAAACTAAAACTCAAAATAATAATAAAAACATAAGACAAAAACCAATTTTGTCGGAGAAATGTGTTCCGTACTTAAGCATCTGGGCATGCCGGGGCTCTTGACTTCAGCACAACGCCCTCCTCTTCCTTCCCGCCCTTTTCTCGCCTCCCTGGAGTCCCGCTCTCGTCTGTCCGCGATGGGAGGCCCCACTGATGCTAATCACTTTAGCATTGACCGTTTAGCGTAAACGACCCCCGCCAAGTGATTGTGGCTGGCCCCTCATCGACTCCATAATCAAATCTACCACTTGACGACTGCCTTGGGGAATGTTCGCGCCAACTTTCCCGGACTGCTGGGCAGCTACCCAATCTTTTTTGTTTTTGTTTTGTTTTGTTTGTTTTGTTTTTGTTTTGTTTTTTGTGTTTAGTTTTGTTTATTTGGGATGGTCTTTTGTATCGATCGGGATTGTTGGACGCTTTGTTATTATTTCTGAACACATCCAGGATTTTATTGTCACAATTCCTCCTAATTCAAAAGGTGTATGTATATGTGTGTGTGCTTTTTTCGGGGGGGTGGGGGATATGTGTGTGCGTTTACGTGCCTGTGCATGTATGGCTCGTACATAGTAAATGTCATTTCTTAAAATGCACCGACATCCTTCTTAACCCTTTATTTCGTTCGGAAGACAGATCATGCAAATGAAATAACATAGAATGAAAATCCAATAACGAAGAGAGTCAATTTAATTCACCTCGAGTAACATTATGTTGTTGTGGGAAAAAAATGTAGAATCAAGTTCAGATGTCGACTGGAAGGTGTATCCAAATAGATGGACCAATTCCGGAAACTGAATTTCTGGGTTATATTATTCTGAATGCAACTATCTATGCAACCATGTATTTTTCTAATGATGTATTTTCGACTATATACTAATTACTTTTGCTAATTACGTAATAGGAAAGCAAGAACAAAACACCAAGAACTAAGAAATAATCCCACAAAGAAAACGACAATGTAATCTGCTTTTACATATTATAATTCCTCGTAGTGTCAAGTA
>NW_004797982.1:213726-217767 GCF_000002075.1 Aplysia californica
AACGTATACCATCTATCTATCTATCTATCTATCTATCTATCTATCTATCTATCTATCTATCTATCTATCTATCTATCTATCTATCTATCTATCTACCTATCTAACCCGCCTCTTACATGACCTAATAGGGGCGTTAAACGTATACCATCTATCTAATCGACCCAATTGTAGATTATCTATTGAGTGACTGTGTTCATGATAGGGACTTCGTATGCCCAATGAAAATCACCTTCAACTGAGTTGAAACATCGTTCAGTTCCCACACACAGTTTTTAATCGTATTGGGGTCTGCAGTTCAGCATTTGCGCATTCTGAATACCATTAGGCAACAACCTTTAAATCTGTTAAGCTACGTTTCTCCTTAAAAAGCCACACGAACTTCAGGCTATTTGTTCCTTATTCATACACGTCTTTCGGGGCTTAAGACTTCACAGACTTACACTGTTTGCTGCACACTGTCGGAGCAATAAGGACAAAACGAGTTTTAAAAAATAATGACCCATTATGATCTTTTTGAATTGCATGTGGCCCCATAAAGCCAGCTGTGGGATGGAAGGGATCGGCTACCGTTGGGATAACGTTACTGCATTCAACAGCTTTATGTCCTGGTCACTAATCCCTCTGTTCTGACCAGGGAGCTGAGTGGACAGAATGACCAGCGGTGACGTGGTGTCCACCTCATGTCGATGGCGTATAATACAGCGACACAGCACCTGGGATGAATGGTTTGGTCAAGCCAGCGCTATTCGAATCCCTACTTCAATGTTTGGCTAATAAATAGGAATTTATTTTGTGTCCGAGTGGTTTAAATTCCCATCATTCCGTTCCGATCAGATTCGCAACAATGAGAGATGACCCAAGGTTTATTTCTCTGTAGTTCCCGATTAATACTGAAAGTAGAGCTTGCATTTCTATCCCCATTATTGTCATTTTGAAGGATAGCTGTAACTTTTATGCATTTCGAGGGCTGCTGAGAAAATTTTGAAAAGGTCTTTCGTATTGCAAACTAATTTCTGCCTCAAAAGGTTGTTAAATCAACTTTTCAACAATCCATATTTAATACCTAGTATCTCCTCCTTAACTCTTTAGTGAGGTACTGGACATATGGGTTATCTTTTTAAATTTCAATCTAGGTGTTTTACACCCCCATCGACAAACTTTAGTTCGTTTAGGAGGCGGGCATCCTACCCTGCTTGTCAGGGCCAACCCAGGTTGAGAGGGACAGCAGAAAGACCGAAATACTCGATAAAAATGTTCTCACCATTCGGGAATCGATCTCTGTCTACTAATCTCTATTCCACACACTCTGGTGGGCACATGTCTCCAACCAGCAGTCAACCAAAGGCTACGTTGCGGCACGTTTTGAATCTTTGTACACTAAACAAAAATACGAATTTGCATATTTCATTGTAAGCCTGTTGATGTTTGCCTTCTTACGTTTCAGATTTTAAAAAAAAAATCAGAATAAAAATACTACTCCGAATAACGAAATTTAAGCTTCATATTTCAAAGTGTCCCAAAACAGGTCGTTTTCAATTACTAGAATGCGCCTTCTCAATGAGTTAACATCCAAGGGATGCTGTTGAAGCTTCGTTAATGATGACTTCACAACACGTCTCCATCCCTCACGGTCTTTTGGTGTCCTGGTAACTATATAGACATGCTGAGGTCTGTCCACTCAGAATCGTTTTCCTACAACTTTTTCTTCTGTCCTCTCTGTTTCTGGCACCCTGGTAACCTGTCTTGTAGTACGATTTTTGATTGCCCACTGCCTCTTAATGTCTACACTGATAGGTATCATAGCGTTCGTGATTGTTAATGAAAAGGCGTTCCGTGGTCAATGAAAACAAACCTGAATTCGTTCTTTCAATGTGTTTGTTATACTGTTAGGTATTTAGACTTTTGAGAACTGTTGAGGAAGATGTGCCTGCCGTTAGCCCTGCTAATATCATGATGGGCTCTACAGCAAATGACCTTGGTTCAAATACCTGATTGGGTGGTGGTGGACTAGGAACTGGGTCTGATCGGAAATGTACGTTAAATTTGGAGCCCTCGCCTCTAAAATAACCCCCATTTTGATAGGCGCGTTAAGCCCATACCATACCATACCATACCACACCACACCACACCACACCACACCACACCACACCACACCACACCACACCACACCACACCACACCACCACATTACACCGAACCGTGCCATACTGTATCGTACTAAACGGAGAAAGGGAAAGATTGTTATCTGTGGATCACAGCAACTGTATTTAATAATAATTCCTACAAAGAAACTTAATATGAATCATATATCCCCCCGAGTATCCATCCCAATAACTGTTGCTTCTCCGTTCTGTTTACTTTCGCCCCTGTAAGCGAGCCTGTACTGCCCGCTCTCAGTGTATATATCATAAAAACTGCACAGATCTTCCATTTGAGGAACGGGCGCTCGTTCCGCCCAAAAGGCATCCGGTGAATTATTGCTGTCTCTTTGTGCGTGTCAAATATTCCGCTGACCAGGGAGAATTGGAAGTGTATCAATTAACGATTTGAAAGCTGCCGAGTCGGGAAGAAGTGTGAAAAGTGAAGCTGTTATAATGAGTGCAGCTCGGGCTTTAATACTCTAGTGCAAACACATGATTCTACGGGGCTATTGTGTACCCAAGGTATTGTATCCGGGGGGATCATCACCACAGAACGACACAGCCTTTGTCCACGGTGACGGACCAGGGATCGGTGTGTTGACCCCTTTTTTTATTTGATGGACATTCTTTTGTGGAAGTGGTCCTATCGTTATCACGCTCGGGGTCGAATTGTCTTCAGTGAAATGCTTCGACTGAAATAAGATTTTAAAAAAGAGTTGGTATTTGTTTGTGTCTTTTAACAGCATATTTTCTGCAGCTAGAATAGATTCATGCTCTTTCTCTAGCAGTAGTCGAAGTGTCATTTTAAATTGAAGTCTCTCACAAACTTGATACATGTAATGCAACAGAGGTTGCGTTGTAGAAATGGACGGCTAAAAAGACTGACACCCCAGAAAGTGATACAAAAGAGCCACTTGAGTAAGCACCATCACATACTGTTTAACATAGAGTGGGGTTAACACCTCATTTCTCTCTTTCAACACAGCAACCTTGTTTGAGAGACAAGGACCCCAGTGTATAATTCAACTACGAAAGAACAACGTTAAGAGGGCGAAGAACCAAAACAAAACTCGTATTCATGCAAAGTTCAAGAACAGTCCTTTGGGGATTCAAACCCAGGTGATCCATATAGTCGTCGAGCATGATACCGGCTGAGCTCTTTGAAATTTAAAGATTCTGTGCGAACTGTGCAAAGAATCCTTAGAGGAAGCGTACCAGAGTTCTACTTTCGGCGGCGAGAAGACAATCGCCTCACTCGTGCTGGCCCCTTAGAGACACAGTTGTCTCCCCGTCCGTGCTCTCTGGACCACCATCGGGACTATTGTCTTCCCTGAACCTGGCAGGCTGTCTAGCGGCTGGCTAGCCGATGACCTGTTGACCATTGCCGGCCTTTCTCTAGCTGCGTTGGCTAGGACAATGACCAATTCTTTTCTTCGAACTGTCGAGGCAATGGTCCGCGCTGTGCAGATCGACGTTTTCTGTACTGCGAAGGCCACTTGTGCCTTTCAGAAGCTTTCCCTTGTGTCTGAGCTTTTCAAGTGACAGGGCTTTTTTTTTCGCTTGGGTCTCTGGTGTCTTCGGTGCGGTGCACTCTCTGAGCTGAGTGACAGACTGCGGATATGACAAGAACTGATTCGGCAGCTTCATACGGAAATGGCCGGCCGGTCATCGCCTGGTTGAATGCACACCAAGCATGCTACCATTTGTGGTGGACATGTGTGTGTTTGGGGGGGGGGGGCAAATGTGTTTGTTCGTTTGTTTGTTTGTTTGTTTGTCTGTTTGTGAGGAGGAGTGGCATGTAGGTATATGTGTGTGTGTGTGCATGTGTGTGTGTTTTTGAGTGTGTGTCTGTACGGGAAGATGATTGTTTGTATGTGTGTGCGTCTGTGTGTGTGTGTTTC
>NW_004797982.1:218392-221846 GCF_000002075.1 Aplysia californica
CCCCCACCCCACCCCACACCCCCAACCAATCCATACCACCATACCAGCCATCACTACTCACGGTTTTTGTTGTTGCTTTTAAAAAAAGCTTTTTATTTCTTCTTCCTCTCACCACCACTCAACCTCATTCTTGTCAAAGCAGAGAAAGAAAAAGAGAATAATTTCATTACTATATCTCTCCAGTGTATGAATTCACTCCCATAATTGTAAGTGCTAAACCCCCCAGAACATAGCCGCGATCGTGGAAGTAAACGAGGGAGGGGGGGATTACTGGTAGGCCAAGAGAGTTGTTGGAGACTGGGACGGAGAATGTTGTAGAGGGGTCGTGTTGGAACACTTGAGAGAAAGTTCAGAAAGCTTTTGGTCGACCAGCGCTCCCAGCACTGGGGAATACAGCCCTGCTTCTTTCTGGCTCGGGACAATATTTCTGCTGATTGTTGCTGAGCCGCGGATGAAAGAATGAAAGAATGAAAGAACTCCCCTCTGGCTTGCGGAAAGGAGAAATAAAAGATGGACTAGCGCGCTCTCTCTCTTATTTTCCCATGATAGAAAGAATGCTGCTTTGTTGGGCTTGCCCGAGGGAGCGACCCCGAGGCTGCAAAGCATGGACCATGGTAGCCGTTAAAAAGAACAAGCGGAGAAATAATTGTAAAAGTAGGGGCCAAAAAATATCAAGGCCCGATGGGTCACAGTGGTAAAAGTAATCCCAATCACCTTGTCCTTTTTGTAAGGAGTGAAAATGGGACATGAAGGCTTTGGGAGGTCCATGCTTGTTTGCCACGCTATGTCTTCGTGTAATTTATAGACTGCAGACGAAGTTTTTTGTGGGGTTTTTTTGGAGGGTGTTAGATTTATATGCCCCATAGAAATGTATTAGTTCCCTATTACTCGATCTGTATCTTAAACCTGACAAAACATCTATTAAAGCTTTTAGGAACAGCCACACGTATTGAAAGCTAAGTCCACTCAGACTAGATTAATATTTTTACTCGATCTATTAATCCACGTCTTTCCACTTTTCTGCAAGAACAATAAGCCTCTTTAAAACTCTCCCGTACAAGACTTCTAGATATAGATGCACTCCTGAGAATCAGATACTCCAATAAAGGACCTAACCAGCAATGTATGCCAGTTGACCCCAAATTTTGGGCCCCCAATGCAAAGATGTTTGTTTAACCTTGAATTTTAAAGGTTTTACTGAGATCTAATACAAGCAAACAGTTTCGCGCCCTCTAGTGCCCCGATTTCAACACCTTAAGCGGACTGTAAACTCGTTTGTATGGCTTGGCCGATCTTGTATCACTGAGAAGGTCTTTGGGGGCAGTTTTTCCTAAATCAATACCAGGTCATCTTCGTCCACCTAACTTGCTGAAAACAAACGGAGGCATATGAAACTGTTGTTGTTGTTGCTGTTGCTGCTATTGCTGTTGTTGTTGTTGCTGCTGCTGCTGTTGATGTTGTCGTTGCTGTTGTGCTGTATGTTTTATTGCTATTTTAATGCTCTTGTTGTTTCTGTTATAGTTGTTATTTTTATTGCAGCAACAGTGCTGAGACTTTGCTGGAAACAACTAAACACATTTGTTCCAATAACAAAGTACACATCGGTCAAGCACCAAGATGCTGAGGAGCGAGAACATAATACATGTACATGTTATCAACGAAAAACGAGTGAACAAATCGAACCTCTCGTAGCCTAGAGGTTAAGGTGTTCGCCTCTAATTCAAAGGTCCCGGAGATGGAAAATTATTCTTCTCTAATATTGTCTCCTTTAACCTCCTTTAGTGCTCTCTAGCGATGTTCTATCGTCTGCTTTCGTCTCCACTTTCGGCCCCTACCCCCCTCACCTCCTTTGACCCCCTCCTCCGGGCTTCTGACTCTTTCAGCAGCCTTTCTACTGCTACTCCCTGGCCCCTTCCTTCCACTGTCTTTCAGCCCCAGCCCTGATCTTCTGGAGGAAAGATCTACACCTAGCCTTCTCGAACAAGGGCGAAGTATCTCAGAGGTCCCGTGTGCAAGTTGTGTACTTTAAAGATCCCTTGGTGGTCTAAAATCAATAAGAGGAGGCTTCGGCCGCCACCCGGGCAAAATTCAAAATTTCTTGCAAACTGTAAATGTTAAATGTGTCTCGCGCGCTCATATGACCTTATGCAGTTGCAAGCGTCGTAAAACACTTACCAAAAAAATTCTACGTTGTTGTTCAAGTATGTCGCCTCCTGTGTCCTAACCAAAATTTCAATCCTTCACAACTACAGTCAAAACTGTCTAAGACGACCACCCATTGTCAAGTGGCCAATTTAGACAGGTGGGTGTCTTACACAATGTTAATATAATATCAAAAATTACACACGAGAGGAAATTGTAAGTGACCGTTTAGTGCAGCTGATTTTCTTATACAGGCGGCCGTTAGAGCAGGTTCGACTAATTCCTCGACTCACAAAGGGTGGGGCATTACCCAGACAACGCTTCACACTCTGAATGAAACAATAATAATTGTGAGGCAGCGTGGTGGAATCAGGCTCTCGTCAATTTTTGGGCATGTGGAGTTATTGGTATCATTGTTCACTTGTCTTAATTTGGAAGAAAAAAATATCCATTTATCTTGAATACAAGTTCAGATATTTGCGAAAGAAGGAGATGGAGGTCATTTGTTTTCAGAGGTAAAATTAGCGAGAAAATGGCCGCCAAAGATTAGTTATTTCCTTAGCTTAAGAGTCCGTGGTAATTGAAAATGTAAATTTCTGTGCCTTTAATCAACGTTTTTCAGAAAAATCCACACAGAAATTAGTTATTTAATGGGCATGAAAGGTGTTGAGCCAAACAACAAAAGTTGGATAAAAATTCTCAAACCTGCGGAAAAAACGCAAGTTTATTCACTTTGCTTATTTTGACGAGAGCCTGATTCCACCACGCTGCCTCATTATCATCACCCAGTGCCAGATCTGCGACAGACATCGGCGATCATGGTTCTCCATTCATTCCTTTGCTCGGATGCTCTTAAAAAAGCTACGTTTCCCTGATCTTTCCCTGTCACCCACTTGTTCAGGTTCCCTAAGTAGGTGCTCTGGGCCTATCCCTGTCTCGCTTGCCTTCAATTTTGCCAGTGAGAGCTAGATGTTCAAGACCCTTAAGTCTATTCAGTTTGAAACAATACGAGCTATTTTGGTTTGTTTGAATGGTTGTGATATAATATAACACAATGCATAATTATGTGTTCGGAACTTTCATTGTATGATTCCAATTAGAAACAGTTCAGGATCAGTATACTGACCTTTGACAGCGGTAACATGTGTGTGTGTGTGTGTGTGTGTGTGTGTGTGTGTGTGTGTGTGTGTGCGTGCGTGCGCGCGCGTGTGTGTATGTGCATGTGTGTGTGTTTGTACGTTTGTATGCATGTATGTAAGTATGTGCGTTTGTGTGTGTGGGGTGTGTGTGTGCGCGCGCGCGGGGGCGTGTG
>NW_004797982.1:222822-224971 GCF_000002075.1 Aplysia californica
CCAGGCTCACGGAAATACCCCCCCCCCCCCCCGGACCCCAGATAAGCCATTGAAAAATCAGGGTAAGAGAACTTTGCGTGGTCGTAATATTTGGAGACATTAAGGATAAACATCCTGGTTACGGAAAATTTTTAATTATAACAATTGCTCCGGAGCGCATCCTTATTTATAGTCATTGCACAAGAGTGCTTTCAAATTGTTGCAATTTAACCCAGTTGTACAGTGGGGTATGTTTACCAATGTGGTTTTTTTCCAATTCAGTTATTGATCCCCTTATATCGCCAGTTCAGAGGTTCGGAATAATTTTAGAGGTACTTAACCCCTCAAGTTTCATACGTGCATTTACCGTTCGAATGGGATAAGCGGAACGGATACACATACACAAACAAACAAACAAACAAACAGAGAGAGAGAAGGAAATAAAGAGAGAGAGAGACGGAGAGAGAGAGTGAGTGAGAGAGAGTGAGAGAGAGAGAGAGAGAGAGAGAGAGAGAGAGAGAGAGAGAAGAGACACACACACACATACACTCACACTTTGGCACACACACACGCACACACACACACACACACACACACACACGCACAAACACACACACACCCAAACAAACACGGACACACACACACACTCACGCACGCACGCACACACACACACACACACACACACACACACACACACACACACACACACACACACAAGATGTTTGTGACTTGACCTCCGCCGAACCCCTGTGCACTGACTCACGGAGTCCCTGGGGTTCGATCGAGCCTCGTAAGAACCTCTGGTCTAGTTCCTTTCCTTTATCTGTCACATTCCAGCGGTCATGCCCGATTGAAAATGTTTGTAGTGCATGAGACAGAATCTGTTGTTAAACTACCTACTCGAGTTTCATTTGGGTAGAAAGAAAATTCAGACTGTGCCATGGGTGAAAATAGTGAAACATTTTGCAAAGCGTCGCCACCAATCATCATTGCCGTATTTCAAAATACGAGGTTCCAGGGAAAGCACACAATTTTTTTTTAATCCCCCCCCCCCCCCAAAAAAAAAAAGAAAAGAAAAAAAGAATTTAAAAAAAATAAAAATTTCAGGCTGAACATGATCTTGATACAAAATTGAATGTTTGATTGGTCCAAATTCTTTACCGTCTCAAGGAGATGAAAGAGACAATTTAAGGGCCAGTCGATGTGTCCCATTAAACTCTCAACCAACTTTCTTTTCATTTTTTCGAAATTTGGACATACTACACTATTGAATGACGGTGACAGGTATTCAATTTCTTAGGACAATTGGACAAGGATGGCTAGTAGTTTGGGGGTGGGGGTGATAGATAGATAGATAGATAGATAGATAGATAGATAGATAGATAGATAGATAGATAGAAACTGTATTGGACAATTTCCCGATCCAGCATTGGTCTCCACCACGAACTGCTCAAAGATTTTAGAACTGAGACATGCGTGCTACCTTTTGTCTCTTTAGGCGCTGTTGCGTGTCTGCACATAGGCGAAGAGCTAGGTGTGAATGCCATCAATTTGACATAAATAACCGAGGAATTCTCCATTATCACATGACCAGGCCTATATTATAGGCTACCGGTACCCTTTACAAAAAGAAACGAGGGCGTTTCAGAATCTTATCCCCCCCCCCCACCCCCGTCCAGTGGGTTGCAGCTTGCCGACCCCTCTTTCTCTTAAACCTTTGTCGACATTATTTCTGTATGCACTGTAAATCATTGTTAATGTGGCCTCGGTAACTTCGTGCTGGTTAGGATCTCGGACTCACAACCGTTAGTTCGTGGGTTCAAATCCCGTCAGGAACGCGATGTCGTTGTACGTGTCATTTGGACAGGCACTTTAAATTAACTTTCCTCGCTTCACCCCAGTAGGAATGGGTACCCAGCTGTTGAAAGCGAAAGATCTTGTCGGTGTTTTTATGTTTTTTACGCGTGCAATCAGCAGCTTGCACTGTAGGCTTCCCGAGAGGCCGAGGATGATTTTGAGTGTTTTAGGGTCAGCTTGGGTTATAAAGCTTGCAAAACGCATGAAGCATGCTGTAGCGAGTGATTATACGAGATATAAATGCAACTACACATATTATTATTATTATTATTATTATTATTATTATTATTATTATTATTAAAATTATTATTAT
>NW_004797982.1:225074-232622 GCF_000002075.1 Aplysia californica
TTATTATTATAAATTATTATTGTTATCACCATTATTATCATCATCATTGTTATCATTGCTATTATTGTTATTATTATTTACGCTCCATTGAGACATTTTTTTGGGTCAACTCAAGCTGTGTGAGATAAAAGTTGGCAGGGATTAAATAATCTCGGTTTAAAATAAAAGCGTATTTAATTGATGGAACAAACGAGGCTTTCAGTTTTATCTAATAAAGCTATTTGTTTATGTAAGCCGGAGTATCTTTGTGAAGAAAAACTAAACAAATTACATCCATCACTAATAACTGACCGCACTATCATGTCGATGTTTTTGTTTGTTTTGTTTTTCCCCGCGACTCAAGCTCAATCCCTCTACGACCCGCGCTCACCTCTGACACTACTAACATTCTATCTCTGCAACTACTACTCTGCACTGTTATCCCGTCACACTAGATATAGATCTAGATCTAGAAAGAAATCTACTCCGAGGCCCATCATTTTCAGCCCTCGGCCTGTTGTTGCTTTGGGAAGCTATCGCAACTTGTCGTTCGCTACGCCACGACACGGGCAAGAGATTCCTTCGAGTCGAGCAGAACGCGCCCCCCTGCCTGCCTGGCCTGGCCTGGCTTGCCCCACTGCCCGCGCGTTCCCGCTCCCTCCCTCTCTCTCTACTCTTCTCTCGCTCTTTCATTCCCTGTGCAGCTGGACAAGCACTCGTTTTCCAGTAAACCGGATTAAAAAGAATCTTTTTCTGATTAACCGGTCTTGAAGACGTCTTTTTGTTGTATCACTTTCGGGGTTTCGCTTGAAAGTGACGCAGGTCTACCGAAGACTTATTTTTAGTATGATTTGATTTTGACATTTTAAAAAGAAGTGACTACTCAGAATGTACGTTTTTTTGGAAACCAGATTTGAACTCGACATATTAAATGGAGTTCACTTCCCCCACCTCCTTCCAAAAAAAACAAAAAAACAAAACAAAAACCACCCATCCACACCCCGACACCGGTAAATATCCCCAACAACCCTCACACATACACTAACTGACACATGCACCCCCCCCCCTCACACACACATCACATACACACATACAGACACATACTCTCTCTCTCTCTCTCTCTCTCTCTCTCTCTCTCTCTCTCTTTCTCTCGTTATCTCTTTCTTTCGTTCTCTCTCTATCTATTATCTCTCGTACACACACACACACACACACACACACACACACACACACACACACACACAGACACACAGACATACACAAACAACTCACCTTTCCTCTTCACACACACACACACACACACACACACGCAAACACTCGCACACACACACACATACACACACACACACAAACTCTCACACACACACAAACACTCACACACACACGACACACACACACGCACACACACACACACACACACACACACACACACACACACACACACACACGCTCACACAAAAACACTTCTCAAAACCACACACTGAAAAAGACGTGAGAACTATGTCGCTGAACATGTTAGAAATCTGCAAAATCACTCTAGAAACAGCACCTGTTCATAAACCAGCAATCCTATCCCAGAAAAAGAAAAATCAACATTAACCGGTTAACCGATTCTACAATTCGGATTGAACTCGTACTTCTTCCCCAAGCCAACCTTCCTTCCATTCTCTCGTCGTTCGTCTCTCTCTCACTCAGTTGAATTGAATCGTGTGACGGACGGGGGGCTGTTCACCGTTCGGTCTGTCTGTCTGTTGTAGGCCTCGGCTTGCCAAGTCGGAGAAGCGTCGCCGACGGGGGGACGGACGGACGGACGAACGACCGGTATCAGGACAGTTGGCTGGGGCCGTCAATAGACCACCAGTTAGGTGCCGTGTTGATGTGCTGCTAGGCCTATACACGCCGCTCAGGTTTATCGCGGGTTTATTGCGCTGTGATACACCCGGGTTGTGATTCTACTGTTGTGTCTCGCTCTCTCTCACTGTTGGTTGAGTTGAGTCAGTCGCCGCTTTACAGCGAGCTACGTCGGATCAGATCTGTTAGTGCTGCCTGCTGATGGTGGTTGTAGTAGATCTAGATATCTAGTGTTGTTGATTTTTTAAAAAATCCTCGACAGTTTCCAGTTTCCACACTGTACTGTTGCCCTACGTGAACCAAGCTGTTTGGACTTAAGAGAATTTTTTCTCCTATGCGCGTGCGGAGGATATTATTTTTCCCCCTCTTCTACGACTTGGACTCGCTATGATGATGAGAAGTAACGGTGCTAGTTTCGTTCTAGAACTCGTCATGGGTTGAGCATTGTGTTACTTTTTGGTTCGTTTCATTACACGGCTGTTGAGTACCGATGCCACTGTCACCAAGTACTTTGTAACTTGTTATAATTTGTGGAGATTTAAAGAAATACACGTCGGTTGTAGTGAGCCGATTGTTGTATGCGGAAGAAAAGCTTCAGAGTTAACACTTGGACTTACTTATTTAAGCCTTCGTTTATTGTCTTACCTACAAAGTTGAGAGTGATTGCTTTGCTCACTGACTGCTAGCCTACGTGGATACTTGTGGGCGGATGGATTCCTTCCAAGCTGGATATCTCTGAATCATAAGGTGAGTACACCGCGCATCTCAGTCACTGTCAA
This sequence comes from Aplysia californica, assembly GCF_000002075.1. NCBI lineage: Eukaryota > Metazoa > Mollusca > Gastropoda > Aplysiida > Aplysiidae > Aplysia > Aplysia californica. The sequence goes on from NW_004797982.1 coordinate 227,684, forward strand.
GCGAAGAAGTATGAAAACTTACCAACAGACTATCGAAGATTGCTCACATACAAAGCTAACTTCAGATTTAGATATCTAGAGATTATTTATTATATTTATATACATTTTAAACAAGTCTGACTGAAATGGTCGTGGATTTTTACGTAGTTTCCTCAACCGTGGTTTTGTTGATCTGCTTCCCTTACTTTTGTGCGCACAATGTTTGGTTGTCAGTTGTTATGGTAACCAACCGGTAAAAATATTTTTTAAATGGTTTTGGGCTTCACGCAAATCTAAATTATGTGTTTACTGCACATTCACAGTTTTATACTTTTTACGATCTTTTTCTGGTTTTCAACAAACGCTCAGAACAAATTACAAAAGAAGACATGTAGTTAACCTGTCTTCCGTAGGCAGACCTGAAACGATGCCACTGATTCTGACAGAGAACCTTGCGTGCGCCCTTCAAATCTGTGTCGATTTTCTTGACCCTGATACCAGAAAACTTCTAACCCCTCCCCCACTTTTAATAAAAATTATTCTAATTATTTTATAATCTAATTGAAAGAAAAACATTCACGCCAAAATTAAAAACAAGTAAACAAGCCAAATATAGAATCACCCAAAGCAAAAATACTGCTACTAGGTGTAGATCTACTTCTATAATAATAATAATAATAATAATAATAATAATAATAATAATAATGATAATAATAATAATGATAATAATAATAATAAAGTAAATAATAATATTAATAATAGTAGGCCTAATTAGAAGAAGAGGAAGAGGAAGAAGAGGAAGAAGAAGAAGAAGAAGAAGAAGAAGAAGAAGAAGAAGAAGAAGAAGAAGAAGAAGAAGAAGAAAAAGAAGAAGAAGAGGAAGAAGAAGAGGAAGAAGAAGAGGAAGAAGAAGAGGAAGAAGAAGAAGAAGAAGAAGAAAAAGAGGAAAAATACGAATAATAGTTTAATAATAATAGCCTAATAATAATAATAATAACAACAACTTCAAAGGAAACAAAATAATAAAATAAATGGTAGGCTTACACAACACATGGACAACCCAAAAACAACTATCAAGCTAAAAAAAACAACCCAACAACCAACAAACAAATCCAAATACAAAACCAGAAAAAGTCTCAGCTGGAAACCGTAGACTTTAAGAACCAATGCAACATAATTTATAAGACGAACAATTAATTTAGCTCTAATTTTAGGTATATCATCTATATAAATACAATATCTTTAACAGAACGGGATACGGTATATTTATTTATTCCGCTTGGATCTCTTTCTCTCTCTATCCCTTTCTCTCTCTCTCTCTCTCTCTCTCTCTCTCTCTCTCTCTCTCTCTCTCTCTCTCTCTCTCTTCCCTTTGTGTGTGTGTGTGTGTGTGTGTGTGTGTGTGTGTGTGTGTGTGTGTGTGTGTGTGTGTGTGTGTGTGTGTGTGTGTGTGTGTGTGTGTGTGTGTTGAATTCATAAGATTTTTGTTTTGTCTAGGTTTCTGTCGGGAGCAAAAGAATTGTTTTATGTGGGAATTTGTGTTTCATGTTTGCTCAAGTTTATGGTCTGATCATTTGGAGAGAAAACTCACGTTTCTACAATGTGGTGTACAAATTGTCTCCTGCGCCTGAAGGTTTTAAAATAAGATTTTATGCGAAGATGCTATGTTGCCTTCCATTTGAAAGGCGGCAAAACTTGTATCCTTTAAGGTGGGTTTTTTTAAGGGGGAAGGGAGGGGGGGGGGTTATACTCCTGTTTTAACATAAGAAGTACTAATGAGCATTTAAGAATGTACGTGGGTGGTTGGCGGGTGCTCTGGTGTGGTTTGCTTCTTCTTTCCTATCAAACATCTATCGTCCTTATCTCCCCTCCCTTTTTTATGTTTGTTACTCTCTTGCAACTCCTCTAATTGTCTGGCGCTCATATGACCTTATGCAGTTGTGAGCGCCGTAAAACCTCTACTAAAACAAAATACAAAAGAATTAACTGTCAAATGAGACTGGGGAAATGCAAGACAAGCATGTAGAAGCAACGGAAGAAAACAACAGAAGAAGGATCCCTACCTGTGGCACCCGCTAACCAGCTACGTTCTTCTCCAGAAACGAATAGTCATATATTACAAACATTTACAGAAAAAATACATAATTTAAAGATTAATTACAAATTAAGTCTCACGGTTATAAGAGGGTTCACGGTTTGTTTTTAAAAATTCAACCACAATCTTGCTTGTGTCACAATTCTTTCTCATGTCATCTGTAAAAAAACCCACAAACATGTTATTAGGGAAGCTTTAAACACAAAATTACGTGTTGATTGATTGGTAATAAACGTTAGAACCCCGATATCACATGTCTTGCAGAGTGACGAATAAGTTTATAATTGCTCTTTGTGAAGTTTGAACGGCTACTAAAAACTTGGAGGCAGCGTTGTTTTTTGTTTCAAATAATATTATAGAGCAAGTTTGTTCAATACTGGAGAAGCAAGTGAATAACATTATTTGACGTTGCCCGTGACACACTACAGTCTTTAGTATCTCGAAGAAATACCACCTAGAGCTCATCAAATTGGCCCTTGTTCTTCTGTAGTCTTCGTTAGATGGTTAAGGTACAGACGTACAATATTATTTTATTGGGAGAGTATTATTTAGAGGCTATTGGAATGCATCAAACCCACTTTTTGAATAGGCATCTTAAGATATTTCCCCCTCATTTTCCCGGTTGTTTGGTTGGGTTTTTTTCCTCTTTTCGGAAATGAACCTGTCTCCTAAATGATCTTAATTGTGCCGATGAGTGAGTAACATATTTGCTATCACTGGAAATACATGATTACATATGTGGGTAATATCTTGATCATTTGATTACACTCCTAGCTTAATAAAGCGATCATACCGGTACATGTATTCTCAGCAAATTATGAGCTACAGCATTGGGGAACACAGTGCGGGTCTTTCTTTGTCTTTGCTATCTTTGTGGACGTTGCTCTGTACATACACTCTGGCAGACTAAAAAAATAATAGGCTAATATTAAACACAAAAAAAACAATTGATGCACTGACTAAAAGAACATTCATCAGTTAAAATATTACCCTCCATCAAGACATATAAACGAGCCAACTAGCCAACCAAAAAGAATACCACTAGGCCTAACGGCAGATATTTCAGTTACAATGTTATTTTTAAGACTAATTTTCTTTCAGCCATTTATTTCTGCTCATCTGTTTAAACTTAATTTTTGCAAATTGTGTTGTTTTGGTAATGCTCTTTTTAAACTGTTAGTTTTTGGTCTGTAAAGTTATTAAATAAAATGCCCTATTTTAATACATTTTTTGCCATAGGAAACAAACAGCTCTTTGGTTGGTTTCTATTCATTCTAACGAGAACAATAGAAACTAACGTAACTTACACGGCAATGGTTAGATCATTTTTTTTAAAAAGTGAGTAAATTGTATTTATTGTAACTCGAATAAGAGCCTCTAGACAGAATGTAGAAACCAAACAATAGGAAAAACCATTTTTAAAAGATAATTTTAAAAAAGAACAATGAAAGAAAGAAAAATGGGAAACTCGTTGTTAGAGACACACAGCACAGCAAAAACCAGTCTTCATTCGTAACATACAATTCTAAAACCCCTTGAGCCCAGGATATTCAGTTCGTTCTGAGCGCGCCTTGTTGAGTAACACAAGGCAGAACAATAATAAGAGCCCGTGCATTATTAGCAGGCCTAAGAAGACATGGAATGTTTTCGCCCATAGCCAATTTACTCCCTAGAGCGAGGCGTGTATGTTAGAAATAGCGTCAAAGGCGTAACAGGGCGCCGGTCTTTTCTCCTCTCCTCTGCTCTCCTCGCCACTCCTCTCATCTCCTCTCCTCTCATCTCCTCTCTTCTCATCTCCTACCCTCTTCTTTCCCCTCCTCTCCTCTCCCCTCTTCTCCTCTCCTCTCATTACCTCTCTTCTCCTCTCCTCACCTCTCTTCTCTTCTCTTCTCCCCTCTCCTCTCTTCTCCTCTCCTCTCCTCTCCTCTCTTCTCCTCTCCTCTCATCTCCTATCCTCTCCTCTCCTCTCATCTCCTCTCCTCTTATCTCCTATCCTCTCCTCACTTCTCATCTCTCCTCTCCTCTCCTCTCCTCACCTCTCCTCACCTCTCCTCTCCTCTCATCTCTTCTCATCTCCTCTCGTCTCATCTCCTCTTCTCTCCTCTCTTCTCCTCTCCTCGCTTCTCCTCACCTCTCGTTCCCTATCCTCTCCTCTCATCTCCTATCCTCTCCTCTCCTCGTTTCCCCTCTCCTCTCCCCTCTTCTCCTCCAGCCGCCGCCTCACCCAGAATATTAATATTATCATCTTAGCCGTCTATGAGCATTAACACCTCCGAGACTTGTGAAGGTGTGTGCAGATATTCAGGGTTTTATCGGAGTCAAACGGTTCAAACTTTATGTGTATATTTATCAACATACATGTATAAAGCCACAGAAAATGTTCCACTGGGTTATTTAAGTCTTATCTTATCTTGTTTTGGGGTTCCTTGGTGTAATTACTTTTAACACTTTGAGGTTACTAAAGGTGTGTGCCGATATTCAAGTTTATATCGAAGTCGAACGGTTTAAGTTCTGTATGTATATTTATTTGTATAAAGTCACAGTAAATTTCGTGCAAGTACAACAAAGTTTTACTTTATTTAATCTCATCTTACCTTGTTTTGGGCTTCCTTGGTGTGATTGCTGTAACTCCCGAAGACTTGAAAAGTTGTGCGCAGGTTATTTATTCAAGATCTTGCCGAAGTCGAACGGTCGTTGTGGGGTTCCTTTAACTCATTCGGTGACGAACTATGTCTGAGCGGTTATTAGACATAGGCCAACTTCATCCCACCACTCGGGCCTTGTCTGACTCTCCTACGCATTTCTGGGGTCTCTTCTCTCTCTCTCTCTCTCTCTCTCTCTCTCTCTCTCTCTCTCTCTCTCTGC
>NW_004797982.1:235335-236761 GCF_000002075.1 Aplysia californica
GGCGGTGGTGGTGGTAGGTGTGATGGTAAATGATAATTGTAATGATAATGGAAATAAAAAATACTAATTTTGTGTCATCATTATTATACATATTAATAATAATTATTATTACATTCATTTTTGTTATTTTTTAAAATTCATAATAATTCATTAATAAAAAGTAATAATATAATTTTATTAATAAGGATGAAGATGCTGATGATAATGCTCATGCTGACGTCGATGATAACGGGAAAAAAACGAACACTAGCGTTGATCGGCTCTTAAAATAATAGTTATATAAGAAGAAGTTGTGCCCTGAGAGATCTAAAAATATTGGCTGGTCACCTGGGAAGAGATTGTCTATGTGTTGGTGGGTGGGGTGGGGGGGTGTACGTGTGTGTGTATTTGTGTGTGTATTTGTTTGTATATGTATGTATGTGTGTGTGTGTGTGTGTGTGTGTGTGTGTGTGTGTGTGTGTGTTTATTTTTCCCCATCGCCTCCTCATTTTCCTCTTTCATGTTGACCGGACATCCACGTTACTTTGCTTGGCATGTATCAGTTGTTCTCTTTATCTTTTTTTCACAACCACATAAGACTCACCAATTTTTCGTTCTTCAGATTGAGGTTCTGAATATTGGCTGATGTTAAATTTGATATCCAGCTTGACAGGGGATAGCAAGCACAGCAATGAAAATACATAAAACAACAATAGAAAAGTAGACGAAAAATAGATTTTAAAAATACACCACTGAAAAAATAGAAATGGCTCCTCACATTGGCCGACGATCATATAGGAATATCTTAGTCAATCTGACAGCTCCTGATTTCTATCTGCCTTGAATACACATACGTCGTTTTACCAGCCGTTGTATAATATAATAAGTTTGACATAATAATACCGTTGTGTTATAATATTTCTTATTGCGTGCGTCTATAATATTAGGCTGTTGTATCATAATATCTCGTGTTGCAAGTATTAGAGGTATGTTTATCTGTAAATGTTTTGCGCCCCCACACGGCCGAATTTAGATATTTTAAGAAGAGGACTGTTCAACTGTGTCAGACAGAGATAATAACACGTGCGTTGGGGATACAACATCCTGGCATACATGGCGGAAGGGATAATCTATAACTTATCTTCTCCGCATAAGAATAGAACTCACGTTTTCTACGTGGGAGAGAGAAGATCAGCCGAATCAAGACTACAAACACGGATGTATCGGAAGAACATCTATAGATTACACATATTTTCTACTTTATCTTTCACACATGGCACGTCACCACACAAATTGAGCCATTATTTGAATTGCTTACAGACTGTTTAGTCTTGAATTATAATTTATATTACCTCATCACCTTAATAATAATAATAATAATGGATTGCATTTATATAGCGCATATCCACTTATGCAATGCTCTATGCGCTTAACATGATACATATAA
>NW_004797982.1:237538-238766 GCF_000002075.1 Aplysia californica
TTTATTTATTTATTTATGTTTTTCTTTAATTCTGTTCGACGTAGAAGGTATACACAGCTAACTTTCAACTTCTGGACATACGCCGTTTTACTAGTTTAATTGTTTCCTAGTTTATTGAATGTACCGCGTTTTTTTCTGTGTTATAATACTGTGTTATAATACTGTTTATGAAATTTATATCCCTACTTGATGCTATCAAATCCTAGTAATTCGTCAAAGGTTTTTTTGTTTTGTTCCCCTGCGAGCGACAAATTTTGTCTCAGTGTCGAGTCACGGTGTATCTCGAGTAATCTTTTAAATCAGTTTGATGACGTGATGTGTTTTTCTTCTTTTTTTTCTGTTACAAATTTAGCATGACATTATGTAAATTTTTTATCATCGATTCGCCCTAGGATGCTTACACCCTTTATTATGTACAATCGACTCTTTTTTTTTTTTTCTTGTCTTTTCTTTCTTTCTTTCTTTCTTTTTTTTTCTTTTTTGTTGGTTTTTGTTTTTTACTTCTAAAAAAAAAAAACTGATCTAGCGCCTTTGAGCGAAATAGAAACTTAAATCTTAGCCGACAGAGATTAACTAAAAAAGTTGGAACAAAAAAAAAAAAAAAAAAATTGGGCCGATTTTTGTTGCTGGTGCTGGTGGTCGTGGTCGTGGTGGTGGTGGTGGAAAGCCAGTATCATTGTTATTCTGTTGGGGTGTAGGTGTAATCCTTTTCTTGCACCCGCCTAAAACAACCGCGGTTTTTTTGGCGGGTGGTGAACCTATGACGTCATTTCAAATGGATTTGTTCGATCGAGAGTGGGCGTGAGGAAGACTGGGGGTTGAAATTTGTTATCAGTGGTGCTAAATTATTCGCTGCATTTTGCTCTGACATAAAGGACGAGGTGGTTATCAAGATAGCAGATATGTATGGTAAGGATGCACGGCTGAGAATACTGAGTGTGTCTTTTTCTGTGGTTCTTATTTGTTGTGGGGGTTTTACAGGGGAGAGTGGGGTAATTTATGTTTCTTTAAAATATTATGTGTTTTTTTGTCATTTGCTATCTGTTCAATATTCTAATTTAGAACATCTCATTTAAAAGTAGTATGTTCTTTTATTGTAATATAGGAAGTAGTATTTGTGAAATAGGCGGGGGGTTGTAGAAGACTAAGAGGGGAATTAGTTTGGGACAGGGAGAAAGACTTAACACCGTATCATAGATGTAATGCTCCAGAATTTGTATATATATAT
>NW_004797982.1:239660-241114 GCF_000002075.1 Aplysia californica
ATAGGTAGATAGATAGATAGATAGATAGATAGATAGATAGATAGATAGATAGATAGATCGATCGATCGATAGCTAAATAGATAAATAGAGAGAGAGAGAGAGAGAGAGAGAGAGAGAGAGAGAGAGAGAGGGAGAGAGAGAGAGAGAGAGGGTGAGTGAGAGGGAGAGAGTATAATAAAATAAACGTTGTAGCCTCTTCTCAGACACGTTTCACATTCTTAGTATGTGTATATTTGTGTGTTGGTGTAAGTGTGTGTGTGTGTGTGTGTGTGTGTGTGTGTGTGTGTTTTTGTGTATGTGTGTTTGTGTGTGTGTATTTGTGTGTGTGTGTGTGTGTGTGTGTGTTTGTGTTGGCGTGTATGTGCATGTGTATAGTTTTTGTGTATGTAATTTTTGTTTATTTTTGCTTTTGCGTTTTCAAATCAGATTGCGTGTAAATGTGACTGTGTGATCAGTCAAACCACTTTAAATCATAGTCTAATGCTAAGCAACAACGGTAGCACTCTTTATAATAATACATTGTAAATATTACTTCTAAAAAAAAAATACAATCTAAAAAAAAAGGAAAAGGACAACCGACCCACCGAAATCAGAGTAAGCAACTGTACATGTAGTAATACATTTACGCTTAATAATAATAAATTCTAAATGTTGCTTTGAAAAAAAAATTAAAAAGAAAGACCGACCCCAAAATCAAACTATCAAGCAACAGTAGTAGTAGTAGTACTAGTAGGCCTACTCTTTATAACAACAAATTCTAAAAGTTACTTTTAAAAAAAAGAAGAAAAAAAAGATACACCGACCCCACAATCACAGTAAGCAGCAGTGTTAATACTCTTTATAACAACACATTCTAAAAGTTACTTTTTAAAAAAAATTAAAAAGAAAAACCGACCCCACAATCACAGTAAGCAACAGTAGTAGTACTAGATCTAGTACTCTTTTTAACAACACGTTCTAAAAGTTACTTTTAAATAAAAATTAAAAAGAAAAACCGGCCCTAAAATCAGACTAAGCAACAGTAGTAGTACTAGATCTAGTGCTCTTTATAACCACACATTCTAAATGTTACTTTTTAAAACAATTATAAAGAAAAACCGACCAAACAATCACAGTAAGCAACAGTAGTAGTACTAGATCTAGTACTCTTTTTAACAACACGTTCTAAAAGATACTTTAAAAAAAAAATTTAAAAGAAAAACCGACCCCCAAAATCAGAGCCCTAGTATATCCTCCGCGGAGCCCAGCAGACGTCAGTGTAGAGTTTCCCGCGGGCCGTCCGTCCCTGTGAGAGGCAGGCTTACCCGGGGTGTCGAGTGACCCCGTGGCAGGACGGGTAGTCGTGACGGCCTGCACCGCACCCGTATCTACTATCTCTGTCTCTGCCATTATTCATGCCGCCCCGTCTCCCTCCTGTCTCAACACTATGTATTTCTCTTTCCATCACACCGCCC
>NW_004797982.1:241505-243048 GCF_000002075.1 Aplysia californica
TTATTCATTCATTCATTCATCCATGAATTCATTCATCCATTCATTCGTTCATTTGAAACTTTGTATGAAGTTGGCCATTCATTTAATTTTTTTTACAAAGAAAAAAATAGATAAATAGAGAGAGAGAGAGAGAAAGAGAGAGAGAGAGAGAGAGAGAGAGAGAGAGAGAGAGAGAGTAAACGTATAGGTATGCATGCATCTTAATATTATACTGACTTGGGTTTCATCACTTAAATGGTTTGGATGTGAGTTGTTGTTTTTTTTAAGCAATATGAATAATGAATGTTCATATTAATTTTGTTGTCTTTGGGGAATTTCGAGGCTGCTTCTCATATTGTGGTATAATTGTTGTTCTTTGTTTTTATATTTTTTTGTCCAGCGGTATTGTTTGTTTGTTTGCTTGTTTCTTCGTTTGTTTTGGAGAAGAGGGTTTGTTGAACTGTTTGGATGAATTTTGTTTTTCACCTAGTCATCGAGATGTTGTTTGAAGTTTCAAGTCTTATCTATAAATTATTTAGAAGAGGGAGAAATCAAAAGATTTTTCTAGGGGTTTTTTGTTACTTTTGTCTTTTCTAACCTCGTCAAAGTGTTTATAAAGTGCAACAAATATAGAAATGGTAGGGAAAACGATAATACGATATCTTTTTTAAAAATCTAACAATTTAGAACGACCCATCCTGTTCTGCACTGTGTAACGTAATTAATACTTCTCGACTTGCTTACTCTCCGCTTTTGTCATGGGTACAGCTAAATGGCGCTTCCTTTGTCAGCAGGGAAGTTTCTTTCGCCTTTGTATGTAGGTCTGTTTCATTGTTTCTTCTCTGTTCCTGGGATAGGTGTCTGAGATTTATACACCGGAACGAGTTATAAAAGTTGGGCTCTTTCCAAACACGAAACAACACCGAGACTGTGCGATGCACGAAAAGACACCGAGACGATACAAGCACGAAACGACGTCTCCCATGGCCGTTGTTTTGATTTTACTTTTGGTAGACGAATGCTTTTTTATATTTAAAAAAACCACACCATAAACCCAGGTGTGTTTTCTGGTGGGTGACACTTTTCGTCTCACTGTTATATCGGTGACAATGCCGTGTCGTTTTCGCTTAGGTTTCGTGGGTAAAAAATACGAGCGAAATTAAGTCACCTGGTCCTATTATATCGGGTATTGTGTAGTCAGACGCGACTGTGAGTCGAATGTCTGTCTCTTTATCACGGCACGAAGGTCTACGTGTTTGTGAAGGCGTACACGTCTCTCTGATGGTCAAAATGACATAACAGTAAAACCCAATATCCACTTGTGGATTTTCTTTTTCATTGTACAAGATTAAACTGTCGACAGTCTCACTGTGTGAGAGGTTGTTTTTGGCTGGAGAATTCAAATAATATACATTGATCTATTGTTTATGACTTCACGAAGTTGGTTTGTTTTTGGTTTTTTGGTGTGTTTTTTTTTTGGGGGGGGGGTTGTCGCCAAATTGCATGGAATGTCTGTCTGTCTGTCTGTCTGTCTGTCTGTCTGTCTGTCTGTCTGTCTGTCTGT
>NW_004797982.1:243471-245262 GCF_000002075.1 Aplysia californica
AACAGCAGCAACAGCAGAAGCACCACGAGCAACAGCAGCAGCAACAGCAACACCAGCAACAGCAGAAGCACCACCAGCACCACCTGCAGCAACAGCAACAACAGCAGAAGCAGCACCGGCAACACCAGCCACAGCAGGTGCGAGAGCAGCAATAGCAGCGACGGTACTGGCAGTTATAATATAATATAACACCGTAGCCTTTTCTGTATTCCAACAACAATTCACGCGCCGGAGTAAGGCTAAACAATATGTGAGGAAGCGTAGTGGAATCATGCTGTCGTCAAAATAATCAAAATGAAGAAACTTGCATTTTTCCGCAGGTTTGTGAATTGTTTTCTATTTTTTAATTTTTTATTTATTTATTTTTTTTTGGGGGGGGGCTCAACACCTTTCATGCCCATTAAAGAACTCATTTCTGAGTGAATTTTTCTGAAAAACGTTGATTAAAGGCACTAAAAATGTAAATTTTCAGTTACCACGGACTCTTAAACTAAGGAAATAACTAATCTTTGGCGGACATTAACTCACTAATTTTACCTCTGAAAACAGGTAACCACACCTCCTTCATTTGCAAATATCTCGAGTTGTATTCTAGATAAATGGGTATTTTTTTCATAAAAATAAAGACAAGTCAACAAGCTTTAAGATGATACCAATAACTCTACTTGCCCCAAAATTGACAAGAGCCTGATTCCACCACGTTGCCTCATGTGCGTGGTACAGTATAGAGTTGCCTGACACCCTACCCCCTCGACCTCAGCGGAGAAACCGTAGCCCTGTGGCACAGCGGGCGGACGTGCGAACCACGGCATGTTGCATAGACTGAGGTTATTTTTTCGCGTGTGACTTGCCCGAGAACAAGCTGTTATAGCACGTATCAGATTTTTCCTCTCCGCATCAAATTCGCCTTTTGCATCGGATTTTGTCGTAGGATAATTTACATCACAATAAGTGTTTTAATATTTTTATTTTGTTTTGTTTGGTTTTGTTTTGTTTTATTATGTTTTGTTTTGTTTTCCTGTAACACATTATATATATAGATGCACCAAACCACCCGTGAAAGTGTGATGATTTGTATGGTTTCGTTGTTAGGTTTTTAGTTTATCTTTTGGGTTTTATTTTGTTGTTGATATTTTCTCTTTTTAGAAAATCAGATTCTAATCGGTAGTTTGGAAATTCTCTGCAGTTGGTATCGTCGTCGTCATCATCATCATCATCATCATCATCATCATCATCATCATCATCATCATCATCATCATCATCATTGTCTAGACGCCACCGAAGCCGTCACCAACTCCTATAATATTTCCTTTGGGATTTTTTTTTCTTCAAATTTTAATGTTAATGGCACCGTTAATGTGAGGGCAACTGGACACATCAACTCATTGTCTTTTTAATGTCATTGTTGTTATGAACATCTGGTTGTTGTGGAATACTTTCCACGATTGACGATTTATTTGTCCGCGGAGGACATTCAGTTAGAGTGTACTGTACATTATTGACGATTCATTCCTTCTCGGAGAATACTCAGATGTGGTTTTCTTTATACATTACAACGCCCACTCACGTAAAATCGAACACTCAGACCTATAGCTTACTGGGGGTTTTTGTTTGTTTGTTTTTGTAACTGATCGCCGCTACTCACCTGGCTTCATAACCTGATTTAATTCATTGACTTTCTTGTTTTGTGTCTCTGTCTCTGTCTCTCTTTCTCTTCGAATCTCTCTCGCTCCCACCTATCTATCTATCTATCTATCTATCTATCTATCTATCTATCTATCTATCTATCTA
>NW_004797982.1:247865-249829 GCF_000002075.1 Aplysia californica
TCTCTCTCTCTCTCTCTCTCTCTCTGTGTCTCCCTCTGTCTCTCCCTCTTTCTCCCCCTCTCTTTCTCACTCCTTATTTTTTTGGGGGGGCAGCACTTTTACGGATTTAGCTTCATGTAACTTTTCTTTCCCAGCAATGAAACAACAGTAATTGCACGAAAATAGGCACACAGATATAGACACACACAGAGACACACAGACCCACACACACAACAACAACAACAACAACAACAACAACAACAACAACAACAACAACAACAACTAATACAATAACAATAACAACAACAACGACAACAGCAACTTGCACGTACACACACGCATGCACACACACAAAGACACACACACACCACACACACACACACACACACACACACACACACACACACACACACACACACATACACACGCACACACACAAAGACACACACACACACAAACTCACTAGCATTCACACGCATTCACACGCATTCACACACAGCACTACGCAATATGACATGAACAGTTCGTATTGCATAAAGCTTGAAGACGCGAAACCGCGTACCGAACTCCCTCTTCCTAATTTTCAAACCACGGATGGCAAAAATCAATGCCTTTGGGCCAATGTATTGATGTTATTTCCCAAGGCGTCTCTGCTGTTCCCTTTTCTCCTAGTCGAAAGCAGAAACAGCCTTCAAAGGAATCAATGGCGCTTCCACGAAACGTGTTGAATCGACTAATGGATTGGAGCGCACGTTTTGTTTACTACTGGGCTATAGACTTTTAATAAGCTTGAGGTTTTTCTATATAGCCCTATCAACACGCGGTTAAGGTTTTTTTTAAAGTGTGGGTCAATATAGTTTTTGGTTTAGTGAAGTTCATCGGCTTAATAATCATAGTTTTTTTAATACGTTTTTTACTGTGTGTTTTTTTGTTGTTGATTGTGTGGCTGATGTAGTTGTTGTCGTCGACATAGTTTTTGTTTTAAGGAAATTCATTGACACAGTCATGATTTTCTGCCTATTTTCTGTGTATATATTTTTGTTGTTGTTGATTTTGTTGATGTTGTTGTTATTGTTGTAGTCTTATTGTTCTTGTTGTTGTTGTCTTCGTTGTCGTCGTTGTTGTTGTGTTGTTGTTGTTGATTATCATGAGGATGTTGTTGTTGTTGTTGTATTTGTTATTACTGAAGGAGGTGTGAAACAATCATTAAAATCATTACAAAAGTTGGACGTTAACAGATATGTGGTTAGCGGGCATCTACCAAACATATCGTCTTTATCCCTCTTCTTTCTTTTGTGTTTGTTACTCTCTTGTAACTAATCTTCAGCACTTATATGATCTCACTGTGCTGCAAGTGCCGTAAAACGTTTACTAAAACTATTTTGAAATAAACAACTTTTAATCTTCGGCACTTAAATTATTCTGTTGAGTTGTAAGTACCGTAAAACTCTTACTTACTTTAGCTAAACTAAGAATGTTGCCAGAACTTATAGCTCGCTGACAGGCATCCTCTACTAGATCTGTCGACAGCAATTTGTCGACGTATGTGCTTCTCTCGCTGCTGTTGGGTTGGCTGACAGCATGGCGCATTCTTATCAATCAGCGAGTCTTGGAAGGTGGAGTGGAATGATACATGTTATGTTTGGATGCTTCGGCTGTGGTGAGAGATAGGCGAATAGGTAACTGGCTGGGTGACACTAATTATAATATGATGCAAACAAATTGCCAGCAGAGCACACGGAGGGTGTTGAAAAGTGACGGAATGCTTTAAAATTTAGTGTATTTTTTCTGGGCTTTTTATGGTTAACGACATGTATTTGCTGGTGAGAATGTTAATGTATATGCCCCCAGACGAACATACATGTTATGATGTTCGTTAGGACACACACAAACGCACGCATACACACACACTCGAGCACACACGAAAACAATTAATACACTTTCACATATACATATACAAACGCACCTTCACACACACACACACA
>NW_004797982.1:253998-256590 GCF_000002075.1 Aplysia californica
CACCGACACCTTGTCTCCCGTCCATGTCCATCTTTATTTGTAGATCATTTTATTTCACACTCGTATACATTTATGTATTATTTAATATAATATCTGTACATCATGAACAAATGATAAGATAAGAAAAGATAAGATAAGATAAGATAATACTTTATTGATATTGTCCCTGAGGGAATTTTTTTCTGGCTGTATAGGGCCGTAAAACATATTCAGGTATACATACAATTTTAAATTATGTATTATTATTGCTCTCATTAAAATTGAATATGAAAAGAAAACTAAAGCTGACAAATGTACACATATCACATAAGATGCATCATTTACTACATGAAGAAATTTAATTGGGTTAAATAGATACATACGCGAAAAAGCAATACACATTCATGTTTATTCTGACAGTAGCCTTATACTAGATCATGCTTTACTCCCTTACACACACACTCGCGCATACAAACAGTTAGTCCCACAGAGTCATGCACGTTATACCGGCACTCACTCACAAACAGAAGGCAACCCGAACCTAAAATCTGACTGCGCCTTTTTCTTTTAAGCCAGTGCGGTTTCAGTAACTCAAACTTACCCTCCAAACTTTCCCTCTTCTTCAGGGACAGACGGTATGTTCTACGTATTCTCCTCGGGTGTACCAGTTTACTTTGAATTAAATTCTGTTTTGATACGCGATCGCCTCTCCTTCGGGCATCCGCCGACCGCTGAATCCCAATATGGAACTCAACACCGCTTCGGAGAGACAAATATCATTTTATAATGCCGGTCACGATCAAGGTGATTTTTTTCTAGAAAGTTGTCTTAGCAAACATGGCCCGTTGGAGATCTGTTATACTTCTCACCTGCTCTGTTTATTAACAGCTCCTCGAGAGATAGGGATATTCTTCCATATCATAACGATGCTGCTCATTTACATAGGGAGGTATCATGAAGGTAAGGTAAAGGTATCACGTTTACTTAGATAGACGCGATCTTTAATCTGAATGGAGAGGACTCCGTCTTGAAAATTTGGTATGCATGTGCTATCAGTTGTGGGCCTAATGCTCCTCCTTTGAGGTGGCGTATTTTTTAGTGTAGTAGTTTGTGGTAAACACATAAAGAAATACATGTACCGTCAAATTAAAAGTGTAAATTGGAATGTAAACGATCGTTTAAGCATGAAGGAATGTGTGTAGGTATGTATGTAACCTGTGTGTGTGTGTTTCTGTGTGTGTGTATGTGTGTATGTGTGTGTGCGTTTGTGTGTGTGTGTGTGTGTGTGTGTGTGTGTGTGTGTGTATTGTATAGGAGTGTATGGGATGGGGGATCGAGAGAGGTTAATAGCTTTTATACATTGTACTTTGATAGTACTGGGCTCTTTGGAAGGTCAGTCAATTATTCAGTAGAAGAAAAAACTCGACAGAGGAGATACATTCAGTCCTATTCACACGTTCAATTTTAAAATGATATTTTATATTTTGCTACCGTAAAATTTCAAAGTTCTATCTGCTGATCGAGTACCTGGTTTTGAGACATTTGACGGTAAAAATGTTGAGTTTCACAGCCTGTCAAGCTTTTTCGAATGCAATTCTCTGAATACCTTGATAATGACTCCGAATAATCTTACGATTTTGATAGAAAAGATAGCACGTTTACTGACTTCATGGTCTTAAGAGCTCGAAACGGGTAAAAAATGCCAGATAGAACTTTTGTATTTCTAAGTTAGCTATTTGTTTTCGACACTGTAATGCGACTTTATACAGAAAATAGAAAGTGTTGTCTGAGAGACTCAAGTTCAACCAAAACACAGTGATAAAAAACAATAATAGAATATTTAAGAACACTTAAAGTAAGAAGCTTGACTTTAGCATTCTTTTCTAATATACTTAACAAAACATTAGCAGGCGGTAGGTTCATTAACTCTTTTATACTTGAGATTCAAACCTTAGTAAGTCTCTGATTTCTAAAAGCTTTTTTTTTCTTCGGAAAATACCGTATCCGTATTAGAGGACAGGAAAGTAAAAGTAAAGAGTAAGTAAAGTACTTTACCCTCCGTCAGTATCATCTCAGAAGGACCAATTCTGCCATTTTCACGATGACCTTTTCCATGTCTAGTAGGGCTTAATAAATACCTCACACGAAAACCGACGACAAAAACGCAGCAGAACGCAGTATCACTACTTCATCAAAGGGCGGACGAACATCAAGTAACGAGGAGTCTATTTCTCAAGCTGGCCAGCTTTGGCTTAAGAACTTAAGAATAAGATGGAATAATAATGTTCAGGACACGATGATGCGGTGTCTGAAACAGCGTTGCGTGCTGAGACCTTTAGATCAGACCCGCATTGTAGCCACCAATAGCAACTGCAGCAGTTCAATAACATCAAAAAGCCCCCCGCGTGTCTCGTGGTTTAGTTGAACTGGAGAGGAACCAGAGGCAAAATCTTGGAGATGCACGCAAACGACAAAACGCCAATCTGTGTCTCTCCGCTGATGGGGGTGACAATTATACATATTGGTGGCAGGGTGGTGGGACGGCGCCATTTGTAGGTATGATGACGATGATAGTAAAAATGATGATGATGATAATAACAACAATAATAATAA
>NW_004797982.1:258334-259596 GCF_000002075.1 Aplysia californica
CCCCCCCCCCCCCAAAAAAAAAAAGAGAAAGAAAAGAAAAGCTCAAATAATTTCTGAGCAAACACTGTCGTGGCAAACAAAAAGATATCAAACCCTAATCCAGAAAATCAAAAGTATAAACTCTTCACGTACGGAAGAAGAAGAAGAGCTGGCGGTGGTGATGGAAAATTTACATTATCTTCTTCATCTGTGGTCATTTCCCGCACTCACTGTGGTCTGTGGTCCGCCTGCCTGGAAATGGGACGCCGCACGCTACAAGGGCGCTCATATTACAAAGCCAATTTTATACCTCACGAGTATGTTCAGTGTTTGGCGGGTCGAGTGGCAGGAGTACGAAACACCCGGTTGGGGCGGGGAATTGAAAGTTTGTGATATCGTGGGAATGAGTCGAGAGAGGGAAGGGGGGGAGAGGAGGATTCTCGTGAAAATTATGCTCGCGATTCTCCGCCGAGAGAGCAAAGACTAGCAATTTCGGCAGAGATAAAATAAATAAAAGTGGCCTTTTCTTTCTTTCAATCTTTATGACGAAGATGGCGCGGTCAGAGTGTCCCTAGCTGCCTTTGATGCTGTGTGCGAGTATTTGCTAAATGTACTTGATTCGCTGTCGTTTGCTCCGCGGGACTGTTTACCAGGTCTTTTGTTCTGTTTCCTGTGTGTTTGCTTTCTAAGAGTGCTTATGTATCTGCCCTCACCCATTTTCTCGTTTTTCCCAAACCAGCTTATCTATCTATCTATCTATCTATCTATCTATCTATCTATCTATCTATCTATCTATCTATCTATCTATCTATCTATCTATCTATCTGTATGTCTCTGTATGTCTATCTGTCTGTCTGTCTGTCTGCCTGTCTATCTATTCATCTATCTATCTGTCATCATATTTATGTACCTGTGCGTCAATCCATCCATCACTGGATGATTGGTGGGCACTAAGGTACCGCCTGGTCTTTGATCATCGTTTCAATGTTAGTCAAACCTTTGACTGTTATCGTACTGATTCCTTGAAAACGGACTCTGAACTCAAATGAACCGACTAGTGGGGAAAATATAATATTTGTATTAGGACGAATTTGCGGTCATAATTAAAACCCCTTCAGCCCTTTGATGCTGTTATGAAAATGTCATTTGGGCAGGGTGTGTTGGTTTGGGGAAGAGAAGGGTGTTGTGAAAGTTTAAGGACGATGAGACAATAGAAGGGAGGAAACTGGTACGTGAAAAAGAAGAGGCGACCTTAAAGCTCATGTGAAAGGATTCGGTGTTTC
>NW_004797982.1:262996-265296 GCF_000002075.1 Aplysia californica
GTGCATGTGCAGAGGAGAGAGAGAGAGAGAGAGAGAGAGAGAGAGAGAGGGGGGGGGAGAGCACGAAAGAGAGAAAAATGATATAATGGATGAATACGTCAGAGAGGGAGTGATACAAGAGTAATTTGCAGAGTGTCTGAGTGAGCAAACGAGTTTTGGTCTGAGTGAGTCTCCACTTTTGTCTGTTATTATGAAACAAATATTTTTTCAATTCATCGTATCAACAGAAAAATCGAGCATGAGGTTAACACACTCTGTTGATATCAGGCTGCGTTTTGGGTCCGATGACCTTGTTCAAAACCTGGATGGTTAGTTTTTGAGCCTGGTTTTCTGTGAATTATCAAGGCTCATCATTTACATGGCCGGTCTTTCCAAAGATGGGCATTAATTTCGAGAAAAAAAACCCAACCTCAGTCTCATAAATAATCTAACCGTTTTGTTTTCGAAACCCAGATGAGTGACTTATTGAGTCTAGTTTTCTCTGAAATTTCAAGGCACTCCTCCTGCTTGATAGGTCCTTTCAAAGATGGACGTTAATTACTGAAACAATCGAAGCTTACCTGTACTGTAAGTTGATGATAGTTTCTGATTCTTCGAAGAACCAGTCTCTTATATATATTATTATAATCTAACCGTTTTGAAAGAGGCGTTAAACCCACCCCTATGTCCCGGAACAGACGTGATGTAATTAATAGCTTTTGTCGGAATCTCAATCTATTTACTCCCGTATATATCCAGACATGTCTATGTTTGTTCGGACATTTTTGACATTTCTGACATGTCCGTCCCGCCTTGTGCTCTCTATCCCTCTCTGTAAATAGATCATCTACGTGAAGAACAAACGTTACGTGCCTTGAATTTATGATTGTCCCACTGAGTTTTTCTTTTAAAATTGTTTTGGGTTTATTTGTCAGTTTTAAGTTTCTTATTAATTTTGTTCAATTCTTTAAAATTATAATGTTAATTTTTTTCATTTTTTAAGTGGAGGGTTAGGTAAAATTATTTTACTGGCGTCTATGTTGTAATGTTTAGTTAGGTTCTTCACCTTTTACATGACAGGTGTTCTTTCGATTTACGTGTGCGGAATGCACTTTTTCGAGTACTTTTGTCTTTCTGCTCGTGTGTCGTCTTCCAAACAGGCTTGATGCTCTGGTTTAAGAAAAAAAGCCTTCCTTGTGAATTACTAAAATTGTGTTTAATAGGAACGTAAAACATTTATAAATGGGTGGCTGGCGGGCATTCTGATGTGTTTTACTCCTTTCCATCTATCAAACGTCTATTGTCTTCTCCTTCTTTTCTTTGTATATTATTATTATTATTATTATTGTCACTATTATTATTATTATTATTATTATTATTATTATTATTATTATTATTATTATTATTGTTATTATTATTATCATCATTATTATTATTATTACTCTCTTGCAACATCTCTATTCTTCGGGACTTGTAAAACCAATGGTATTGCTAGTCCCTTATAACTCTTATTTAAACTAAACTAAAACATTTATAACAGATCCATCACCTGTTTGCTTGATCTTGAGGGGGATTATGGCAGAATATTCGCGACTGTTATGTGATTTAATGTGATGTAGCGGAAGGGATGGACGGCCAGGCCTCTGTGAAGTCTCCTCAATGATTCATGAGGAGATTGCGTCTGTCTCTGATGAATACATCATTCATCTCATTTCTTTGTTTCTGTATTATTCTTATTCTTGCTGTTTCTGTATTGCTAGTACAATTATCCTTGTAATGGTAGTTGTTATTAGTTTTTATTCTTATTATCATTATTATTATCATTATTATTATTATTATTATTGTTTTTGTTGTTGTTGCTGTTGCTGTTGCTGTTGTTGCTATTATTGTTGTTGTTGTTGTTGTTGTCGCCATCATTATTTTCATTTTTGTTTATTTTGTTAAAATGTATTTATTTATTTATTTATTTGGTTATTTATCAATTTATTTTTATTTTCTTCTACCGGTGGTTCATGGTGGTGCTATATTATTAGATTATTTTACTGTTTTATCCTCTGCAATCATGAGATTTCCTTTTTTTAAAGTGAATTTTATGGATTGTAGAGTGGAAATGTAAAAATCTGCAGTTATTCAGTCGTGTCATTGGATTATGTGAAGTTAATCATTCTCATACTATGCCATAGCACAGCACAGCACAGCACAGCACAGCAAAGCAAAGCACAGCAAAGCAAAGCACAGCACAGCACAGCACACACCACACCTCACCACACCACACCACACACCACACCGCACCACACCACACCACACCACACCACACCACA
>NW_004797982.1:265396-266543 GCF_000002075.1 Aplysia californica
ACCACACCACACCACACCACACCACACCACACCACACCACACCACACCACACCACACGCCACACCCCCTCATTAACCCTTTCTGTCGCAACATATGCACGGGTGCTAACGACAATACAATATTATGTGTGTAAAAAGCACTAAGTCAATGCTCGCATTGTGTGGTGTGGCTCTCACGCCCTTTCCAGCACCACCAGTTCACAATCCGGGATTTATTTACACTCCAAAACTACAACAAAAGCCATAGTCCCCAATTGCTTGTGTATATAATTCCACAAGTAATGCTGGATCAGTCTCTCCTAATCCCCTGGGCCCACTCCCAAAACGCCAATAGTCTCAGACCCGATTTGCCGGCGTCTGTGGTGTAGCGGTTAGGCGCTTGGCTGTCACTAACTTGCAGGAGACCTGAGTTCTCTTCCCGAGTAGGAAGTATTTTTTATCGACTATTTCGGTCTTTTAGATGGTATGTTGGATCCCTCTCATTCTGGGTTTACCCCGACAGGCAGAGTCGGAAGCCACCTCCTAGATGAGGTAAATTGTATTGATGGGGACCTAAAAACACCTGCTTCTAAAAGGACGGTTTACCGCTACAGTAGAATGAGGGCTACAAAGTCGTTCGATTTGCAGAGTATGATGATGATGATGATGATGATGATGATGATGATGACGATGATGATGATGATGATGATGATGATGATAAAATTATAGTAGCAATAAGCTTAATAATAATCATAAAACTGGAAAATAATAATGATAATAATAAAGAATGCACCAATCTTCCTAACATTAACGACATCAAGAGTGAAACCCCTTTTCCCTCTCCTTCGGTCTCGGCTCAGCCGTTCCTGCCCCCAACACCCCGTGTAGTGTAAAGTGTATACCCTCTGTGGACGACGATTGGTACTTTCCGAAACCTTCTCAGGTCTGTGACAAATAATATTAGTGCAAATAAGGGCACGGGGAAGGACCTCAATAGTGCCTTAGTCCCCGCCATGCAAATACTTCAGAGCGACCGAGCCCCCCTTTGCACCTTTTCAAGTGGGGTCCGATTCATGGCTGTCTGAAGGGTAAATACTGTACCATTCTCGCGTGGACTGGGTGTTCTGTGGTTCTTCCTACTGCTGATTTCTGTGTGGTTGGGTGGGGGT
>NW_004797982.1:266990-268069 GCF_000002075.1 Aplysia californica
TGTGTGTGTGTGTGTTTGTGTATGATGTATCTATGTGTGTGTCTCAATGTGTGTATGCGTATTAGTGTTGATGTGACTAAGCGTGTACATACTTATGGAAATATGTATCTATGCGTGTGTATGTGTGTTTAAGTGTGTGTGTGTGTGCGTGTGTGTGTGTGTGTGCGCGTGAGTGTGTGTGTGCGTGTGCGCGTGTGTATGCGTGTGTGATTGTGTGTGTATGTGTGTGTGCGTGCGTGCGTGTTCAGAAAGGAGTGCCACGATGCCTTTTGAGCAAAAAGTTTGACCTTGAGAGTGGAACGAAGAGAAAGCAGAAGGCTGATTGTGTTTGAGCGCGACCGTGACGGAAACGACATTCATTCACTTTTTCTTTTATTCATTCTCTTATTCATCTGTTCGTTCATTCTTTCATTCTTTTATTCATTCACCTATTCTTTCATTTTTTCATTCGTATATTCTTTTTTTTTTTGTCCATCTCTTCCATTGCTTTTTTGGGTATGTATTCGTTTTCGTGTATCGTTTTTACTTCTTTCTGAAATATTGATTGAGATATCTATAACAGTAAAACACCCTTATAGCACTGTTGAAATCGCCCTTAACCATATTTGTTGAATATTATTATGGTTTGTATTCGTATAGGGTTTTCAAACAATGAACGAATCGGGGTTCCGAAAGCTTTTCTAACTCGTTTTTCTAAGACATGAAGGAGAACTACAGATTAAAATCAATTAAGTTGGAAATGGAAGGAAAAACCGAGGTCAAATGAGTTTAGAATGTTTTGCGAGATAGCCATGTCACCGTTCTTATCAGCTGGAAAGACATAGATGGAGACTTATTATGTTTACTGACAGGGTTATTTCTGGTGGGAAATCATTCTTGCTGTGTTTATCAGTGTCAGATAGCAGAGGTATTTTAATTCTTGATAATAATATTTTAAATTCGGAGGAGAAGGACGGTGTAGTGGTGGTGGCATGTATCTGATCTGTGCGTCTTTGTGTGTGTGCGTGTAGGGAAAAAAAGGGGGGGGAGGAGGTGGCGTTGTGTGCATAATAATATTATTATGAAGCAAGTAAGGGGTT
>NW_004797982.1:268943-270110 GCF_000002075.1 Aplysia californica
TGTGTGTGTGTGTGTGTGTGTGTGTGTGTGTGTGTGTGTGTGTGTGTGTGTATGTGTGTGTGTGTGTGTGTCTCTCTCTCCCTCTCTGTCCATCTCCTTATGTTCTTCATTAACTTTTTATCATTCTGTCAGAATGCCCTACAATCTTTCTTTCACTCTCCATATTTGTTTCCTAACTGTTTGTCAATCTGCTAGTCTATAAGTCCCTCTCATATTCTTTCTTTCGGTTCGTCGATCTGTTTGTCTAATCTATACTCTTTTTCGCCAGTATCAGTCAATCCGTCTGTTTGTCTACCAGTCTATTCTTCTATCTATCTGTAACTCTGTGTAGTTCTCTGTCTTTATAAATAAATGGATAGATAAATAGATGAATAGACAAATAAATAAATGAATAAATAAATAAATAAATAAATAAATAATTTTTTTAAAAATAAATATCTGGATAAACAAATAGATTTAAAAAATAGCCTGGGTAGTACAGTCCTATAAACCATCCCTTAAACGTTCACTATCCAACTTCTGAAATGTTCACCCACTGACTTATGCTGGTGCTTCTAATTAATATCCTGCTTTTAAAAAATACGAGTTGGTTCCTACCTATCCTTAAAGTGTGAGCCCATTTGCAATTTTTCTTTCTATGGTATCACAGGTACCGTAATAAGCTGTACGGTTTAAGTTATCCTGATTTCCATCCTTAACAGGGCAATCGCTTTTACACCAATTACATTAAGCTGACTGTTGGGGGGGGGGGGGGGGGGGGGGGGGTGGGGAGGGCACATCACTTCAGGCTCGTTCAAGTACACGCGTTGGTGGTTTTATCCAGGATGAGTTAATCTCTGAGGGTCCTGAAGGAATTAAGTTACAGCCTCATGCCAATCCCTTGTTGGCAACAAAACTGCACGTTCCTGGGGCTCTCAAAATTATTTCACTTTTCCCTGTGCCCCCCCCCCCCCCTCTAGCCCTTCCCAAAGGAAAAGACCACCCCTCTCCCCCCAGCCATGACAAACAAGCAAGCAAACAAACATAACATAAATATGTCTTCCGAAAAAGTTGCCAGTTTTTATTTGTTTACAACTCTTCCCTCTTTCTTTCTCTCTCTATCTCTCTTTGTCGGTCATACACATACACACGCTGGCGCGCTAGCACACACACTTTCACACACACACA
>NW_004797982.1:270318-272072 GCF_000002075.1 Aplysia californica
CACACACACACACACACACACACACATACACACACACTCACACAATCGCGCGCCAGAGTCTCTAGCGTCACATTTTAAATGACAGAGATGACGACTAAATTTTAAGTCCTTTTCTTTTCCCTAACAAAAATCATAAATTTGATTTGTCGTTGTTCAAGGCGGAGCCCGGAATTTTTGGCGACAGTGGATTAAAAAAGATCACCGGAGTCTTGCCGAGGTTTGTCGTGTCAATAATACAATGAAGTGAGTACCTTCAAACTCGTTTGAAGTTACAGGTAGCATGTCTATTTTAAGTAACGCCCACACTGTCGTTCACGTTTGACGTAATATATTATACATGTATACCTCGGTAGGATAGGCCCCTCATTCCTCTGCGTTACGTTATAGATTGCGACGTCTTCGGTATTCTCAAATAATGCGTCATTCTACTATTTGCTGGACTGTCATTGAGCCGTGTTGGTTGTTGCGAACATGAACAAAACGCGCAAGTTTAAATTTGAAACAGAGTGGAGTTCCAGTGGATGGTTGGCGGGTGCTCTGGAGTGGTTTGATTCTTCTTTCCTATCCAAAATCTGTGGTCCTTATCTCCCCTCCTTCTTTTTTATGTTTGTTACTCTCTGTAACCCCTCTAATCTTCTGGCGCTCATTATTATGACCTCATGCACTTGCGAGCACCGTAAAACCTCTACTAAACCAAACAAACAGTAGAGTTCCAATATTTTTTGTCCTCATCCTGGAAGCTCTATGCTCTTGCACGTTTGAGTGTATGCAAGTTGAGGGGATTGGGAGGGGGGTTGTTCTTATGTGTCTTTTTTGTCTGTTCTTGTTTTGGGTTCTTGCTTCTGTTTGTAAAGTTATTCGGTTGTTGTTTTTTTGTGTTTCTTTTTTTTTGTTGGGTTGGGGGTGTCGAGGTTCGGTTTGTTGTTTTGTCTTGTTTAGTTCATGCTTTTTTTCACGTTACTTTTTGTTTTTTGTTGTTTGTTTGTTGGTTTTTTTTGGGGGGGGGGGGTTGGGGGGGTTGTTTTTAGTTGGGGGTTTTTGTTCTTATATAGACCGACTCTCTTTTAATGGGTTAAACAACTGCCATTTCTGTATAGATCTACTCTTTTTCGTTTCTAAACAACAATTCTTTCTCGTTTTTAATCCTTTCCGAATTTTTGGATTAACACTTTCTTCCGGCTAACTTTGACGTCACAGTGCCTGATAAAACAGAACGTGGGAAAAGCGTGTGTAGAAACAAAGTGGCTGTGATCACCTAGTCAAAGTCCCGGGGCTGCGTTTGGACCGCATCGTTGGGTTTGGAGGAACCGACTGGAACCTGGTAATTCAAAATTCATGTCGCGGCGAAAGCTGTTCAATTATGTTTACCCACAGGCTCGAGCGCCCGTCTGGGTTGCATCGGTAGATTTCGCAACAGCCGATACAGTAATCGATATCTGATTTTTTATTCTTTGTTTTTGGTCCCTTTTTTTCTTCTTTGTGTTGCTTTATCGATTACAGACGTAGCTTCATTAATGAAATGGGCATCGGTTACTTTAGAGCCAGTGTTGAGCCGGTATATAAATCGGTATAATCTGTTCGCTCTCTTTTTTTTTCGTTTGAGGCTGTATACCATACCTGACATGCACACCAAGCGTTAAGAGAAAATAGATTCGTAAAAAAGGCTGGGGAGAGTGAAAGAGGAGAGAGGAAGAGAAAGACAGAGAGACTTAGACAAATAGAGAGAAAGATAGATACACACACACACACACACA
>NW_004797982.1:272172-282911 GCF_000002075.1 Aplysia californica
TTTTCTTTAAAAAAAAAAAAAAAGGATTCAAATCCCTAGTCGAGTCCTCTGCTCCGTAGTCCAGCGTTATATCAGCAGATGTCAGATGTAAAGGAATCTTCATATCCTACGTGGGATAATTTGTCCATCGTAGAAAGGCAAAGATACGTCATACGAATTCATAGACTTGGATTTAATTATATTATCATAGACCGGGTACCGTCGTGACTGTCGCTCTTTCCACTTTATTAAAAAAAACTTCACTGTGCTGGTAAGTGAGCACAAAGGGAGTGCAAATGAAGTTCTAAATAGAGCCAAATGGTATGCTCCATTTTGAACCGGAACTACGTCAGAATGTACGATCTTGCTTATTATAATGCACGTCTATATAATAGAAATTAGAATTGGCCTTTTAATTCGTTGTAATAATCGAAGTTTGCGTGCTAAAGGCGGGGAGACTACCCATGACGCTAGGAGGAGGTTATACAGTACTAAGGTCCTTGCCACCATGACGTCACCGCAGACGACGGCTGTGCGCGGGTGGGTGGCTATCGTCAAGGACCTTACTATAACCTCATTGGTGGCTATGCGCTATGCACACACACACGACATTGCCTCACACACACTTGTGATCGAGAGCGAGCAGTTTGTAGCCGGGCCCTCCACCAGGAGAGGACCCTTGATAAGATCAAGTAGATAGTCGACCCCAACTCGACGTTGCCGCTCTCCGATCGGCCTCTGTTCGCGCCTTTTCGCGCCATTCCCTGACATATTATGACAGCCGAAAGCGACCGGTAAATATTGTTCGTACCACTGATATGGCGCGAGGGGCAAAAAGTGACTTTGATCTCGAGGGCTCTTGATGTGTTCATCTCTGTTTGATCTATCGTTCTATTTCTGTATTTTATTATATTTTAAAATTTAGATGCGTGTAACTAAGAAGTCGAAAATTATTATGCTTAAAAATACTCATTGCGGTGTTCAGCTGAGTTTGCTTTTTCTCTCAATCTCTCTATTTAAATGGCTTCAATGTATACATGTATTTAGAAACCGGATACGGGAAGAGTGTTGACCAACCTGTCGAGTGTATGTAAGTGTGATCAGAAAATCGGATCGGATTAGCTCGTGAATTTTAGTCAGCTTGAAAGTTATTTCCCTTCAGAATCGGTTAATCTTACTCTTGAAAAAAAAACCCATAAACAAACAAACAAACAACATCGAGTTATTGATTTCAAGAAATCGAACCGGTTTCAGTCGCAAGTCAAACTGGCTTAATAAACACTGAAATATCCACACTGAATGCTCTTTCCCACCACACTGCACTCTCGACAAAATCGGATAGAAGAACCTGGGCCTCGTTTCTGCACCTGGACGGCTCTGTCCTGGAAACGTCATGAGGAATGTCTTTGTCTTGATTGTGAGATCTGACGGAATGTGCCGTATCGCACCTTCGATTTGGGAATGACGCGAAACGACGTGATCTATTTCCTACGGTCTTTGAGAAGACTTAAACCCGAGCAAATATTGTATGAAATACACACTTTCTACTTCATTGATTCAATTTATGTTACGTTTATTTACGAACTGTATTCTCAATACATTTGGTTTTCACTCATTAAAATTATGCTTTCTCTCTCTTTCTCTATGTCTTTCTCACTTAAATGTCTGTCTGTCTGTCTGTCTGCCTGTCTGCCTGTCTGCCTGCCTGTCTGTCTGTCTGTCTGTCTGTCTGTCTGTCTGTCTGTCTGTCTGTCTGTCTGTCTGTCTGTCTGTCTGTCTGTCTGTCTATCTCTATCTCTCTCTCTCTCTCTCTCTCTCTCTCTCTCTCTCTCTCTCTCTCTCTCTCTCTCTCTCTCTTAGTTGAAATGTAAACTTTCTCTACCCCCAGCGACACAATTAAGATCATTTGGGCAGCGTGCTTTGACCCTCTCTTTCAGTGCCAACCTAGACTAGATAAAAACTCTCCCCACTCTGGAATCGAACTCAGATCTTCTGCGTTCGAAGACAAAGCACTTAATTGTGACTCCACATTTGCTAGTATTTCTCTCTCATACACATACATTAACACAAGCACACTGATTCACTTGCTAATATATTTATACACCCACAGGAGTTCCGTTAGCTCATTTGGTATCATGTTGGACTACGGAACGGATGGCCCTGGCTGGAATCCTAGACAGCGTTATTGAACTCACGTCGTTTTTTGGATTTTTCAAGGATCTCACTCAACCCATTTGGCTCGGTCCTATCGGAGACCCCGCCTCTTAATAACATAATACTATTCATAGGGCATTGAACCCGTACACTTTGCACATATCCTTGTAATATGCTGACATTGTCCAATACGTCTCTGACCCCGAGCACCATCAGACATACATACACCCACCCATACGCTAGTAACGATCGTCCCTTCTTCGTCTTTGCGTCTTTTCACCAATGCACCTCTTTACCGACACAACCCGGGAGCCGCTCGCGCATTCCTGAAGGGCTCCGTTAACTAGCTTTAATTTCATGACACCCCTTTCAAAGACCACGATAAAATGCAAAAGCATTACGCTTGTCGTTTCAACTTTCTAAACAACTTCTTTATTCCTTTGGCTACGCCCGGACTCCTCCGCTAAGCGTTTGGGGAAAGAGGGGAACGCGCGCAACCCCAGCACAGTGCTAAGCAATCGAGTGAACCCCCTCTCTGCCCTATTCTTTGGTGAAGTCCAATTTGAATACAAATGCAATACTTAAACCTGGCGCGAACGGGTTTTAGTGCCTTCTCAGCAGGCGAGAAGGAGACACGGGGGGAGAGGATGAAAATTGAACTTGAGAATTAAAACGCCATTTACGAGCGTCTGCGAAGGTTGGGACGCCCCTCGGAAGTAAGAGGGAAAAAATAGTAAATAAATAAAAGTAATAATAATTCGGCTTATGCCGGTAAGCTTTCTGGAGACCCGAAAGGAAATCTGGCAATTATGTTTGGTGTGTAATCCCGAATACAACCAAGTTGGAGCTTTTCTATGTCGTCGACATTGGGGTGGCTTTGGAAGGGAACAGAAGAAGAAATTTTAAAAAAGAAGAAATTTAGGAAGAGTGAAAGCAGAGAAAGTATGACATAGAGAAAGGCAAAAGGAAAGAAACAAAGAAACATAAAAGAAACAAACAAACAAACAAACAAACAAAGAAGAAAACGAGGAAACAAAGAAAGAAAGAAGGTATGAAAGGGAGGGCAGAAGAATGAAAGAAAGAAGGTAAGAAGAAAGGAAGGAAGGAAGGAGGGAAGGAAGGAAGGAAGGAAGGAAGGAAGGAAGGAAAGAAAGAAAGAAAGAAGGTAAGAAAGAAAGGAAGGGATGACGGGCGGGGAGAATGAAAGAAAGAAAGAAACAAACAAATAAACAAACGAAAGGTGAAAAAAAAACCTCAACTAATTCGGCAAGTCTCGGTTATTTGCGGGGCGCCGAGTGGTGGAGATCCTGTGGTTTCGTCACTGGCGTCATCGCGTATGCAGCCAGGCTGGGGCCTGTCAGTGCCGGTGTTTTACGAGGACCCACGGGAAGGATCGGATGTACCCGAGTGCACCGGCCGACTGGTTCCGACTGTCTGATTTGCATCCCGACGATGGGGAGATCTTCCGGGGGGTGCTGTCGAATTCTAAACGTTGCCCGATTGATTTGTACAGCAACTGTCACCACTTGGGACACGGTGTTGGGAATATCCTGTAACTTTCCTCAGGGAGATGGGTGGGTGTGTTTGTGTTTATGTGGTGTGTGTGTGTGTGTGTGTGTGGATGTGTGCTTGTGTGTGTGTGTGTGTGTGTGTGAATGTGTGTGTGTGTTTGTTTATTTGTTTAAGTGTGAGTGTGAGTGTGTGTGTGTGTGTGTGTGTGTGTGTGTATGTGTCTGTGTGTGGGTTTTTCTTTCTTTCTTTGTAATGTAGGTGTTTTGCTGCACCATCGACACTGTTTGGATCGTTTTGAAGTCGGACTTTAGCCCTGCCAAAAGAGAGAGAGAGAGAGAGAGAGAGAGAGAGAGAGAGAGAGAGAGAGAGAGAAAGGATAGAGAGACAGAGACAGAGATATACAAAGAGACAGAAAGACAAAGGGAGGGAGAGGAGTGTCAAGAGATCTGCATGCAAAAATTTATTCACATGTGGTTCTGATTTCCTGCTGGCTTAGCTGAATTATACATGTTATGTAGTACAATCTACTGTGTCTTATGTTGATGCGTTACTCGTCGAGAAAAATAAATGCACCTAAAAAAAATAATATAAAAAACCCACTGACATCCGTTTGCGTCGCTGCGAGAATTGGCGCGGACATCTGTTTGGTCAGCAGATAGCATCGCCATGCATGCTCATCCGCGTTGACCCCTTGACCCCTCTGCTTACCTGGCGCGGGCACACGGTTTCTGATACAACAGTAATTGCAGACAGGCATGTAACCCATAACAGTCGCGTCGGTGCTGCGTGTTTACTATATTTACACGTCTGGCTGGCTCACCGCGCCGTGAACACGAGAGTTGTGGTGATAGCTTACTCTTTTAAGTTGGTGCCCGGAGGAATTTTTGTAACCAGATTAAATAAACACACGATAATAATATGTTGCTCTAAGAGCTGGTTTGCTCAGAGTAAATCGGACGGCCGCATCATTTTACGAACTGATTCAAACCTCATCGAGGTGATGCGTGATTGTTCAGATGCTTATCTTAGACAGGTGGTCGTTTTATATATATATATGTGTGTGTGTGTGTGTGTGTGTGTGTGTGTGTGTGTGTGTGTGTGTGTGTGTGTGTGTGTGTGTGTATCTTGTACGTTTCATGAGTGCTGGCCCATGCAAAGCAACTGTTTGACTGATAATACTATATTATGCTGAAAAAATAATATAATTTCTTGTGATTTTGTAAATGCTTTACTCGGAACTGATGCAAAAGATGACTGTCGCATTAAACAACTGTCGCAATGAATACTGTAATGCCTGAATTCATTCCGTCTTGTTGCGAAAGGACTGCACAACAAGGAGCAGTGCTACAGGTTCGCTTAGATTCAGGGTTTATATCGTATGGTTGCCTGGTCTTTTCATTCTTTCTTGCCTCTAATCTGAACTATTACTATTAATAGATAAGTATTTACAGAGGCACCTGCTTTCCTTGTCGAAGTGCTGTTTTAACCATTTTTCTCTAACCAACAACAAATGTCAGGCGTTTTTGTTTGCGCCCAGATCTCAAGGGCACACAATCCAACATGTTTAATCTACTACCGTAAAAGAAGTGTATTTCCACGATATAACTTTGTCCGGGTGGCATCGATTTCAGGTTGTTTAGTGTGAGAAAAAGGCCTGGATGGTGGCTAAAGGAGGGTTCCCTTACGGGATTGACCCCCTGCGGCGACAGAGCAGGGCAGGGTTTAAGTGAGTTATAGCAGTGCTTTGCACCTTGGGCCTTGGATTAATCAGTCGTGTTGATCCCAAGTAAGTCAAGAAAGGTGCAGTTTTGACCTGGTCAATGATTTACGGTTGTCATGTAGTAGTGTTTTACGAGGTAGAACATTTTAGAAGGAAAAGAGAGACAGAGAGTCAGAGACAGAGACAGAGATAGTAGAGACAGAGAAGAGAGAATGAGAGAGGGAGTGAGAAAGAGAAAGAAGAGAAGAGAGATGGAGAGAGAGAGGGAGAGAGAGTGAGAGGGAGAAGAGAAGAGTAGAGAGAAAGAGAGTATGTGTGAGAGAGAATGATGAAGTGAAAGAGAAATGAAGAAAAAGGGATTGGTGAAAGCAGAGCGACAGAAAGAGCAAGGAGGGATTGGGATTCACATAAATATATCTTTGCGTTAAGTCGTGCCAGATAAATGCACGCAGATGTGCAGTCTTAAACGCTCATTCACATTGGCACAGATGTTGAAGCACAAAGCAAAGCAGTCCTAAAAGGGAACACAAATAAATAAACATGAAATAAGGGAAAACGAAAGAGAAAAAAGAACGAACACAAGAGAGAAGAGTGAGTTATAGCAGTGCTTTTCACCTTGGGCCTTGGATTAATCAGTCGTGTTGATCCCAAGTAAGTCAAGAGAGGGGCATGGTAATTACTACTCCCTCCGAAAACAAAATCCATAAAAACCCTAAGAAAACAAAACAAAAGAACAACATGAAAGTAAAAAAGAACAGAAAGAAAAGTAATATAAAAACCTACACTAAATAAAACCCAAAACAAAGCAACAACAACAACAACAACAACAACAACAACAACAACAACAACAACAACAACAACAACAACAACTACAACAACAACGACAAAATGAACAAGACCACAGTCCCTACGAACTTTGCCTCCTTTATTCCGACAGTACAAGTCTTATGCAGCCCGTCAGACAATATTTTTATTACCTCATAGAATACATATTGCTTTGCAGGTTACCTTTCTCTTGGCGCTAGTATTATTATCCTATTATGGCCCCCTTGACACAAAGTTAGAATAATAATCTAGTTATGTCCCTGTTTGAGCAGCATACAGGAAACCAAGCCCGTAGAATAATTTATAATGTTTCTCCGTTGTTTCCAATAACAATTAAAAAGAGTTCATTAATATTCAGGAGCGCTGCGTCGCGCCGTCTTCCAGGAATGCAAATTCTGATAAACGAAACCTTTTGGCTTCAGGCACTCACTTGAGAAAAACGTAAGCCTGAAGGTTGGTTATTATTATTTCACTGCTCTCAACATTTTAGGATGATTTCGTAGAGCAAAGTTGTGTGTTGTTCATCGCGTTTTTTCTTTCTTTTTTTCTTTTTTCTTTTATTCTAGTTTGAACTGTTTTTGATATGTCGGTTTTATTCGCATTGTCTGTCGTGGAGAGGGCACTTTGTTTCCTATTCAGAATCATTGTGTATTCTCTGCAGCATGAAGCACATGCGTATTTCATTTTCATTTTCTTGTAATTTTGTTCTGCATTCCGATCTTTATGGATGCTAATGACTCTTGTTATAAAGTCCTTTATAAACTAACCGTTTTATGCCTCGGTGGCCATTTCGAAGGCTTCGTGCAACGGAGCAATAATTCCTTCGGTTGAACAGGGAGTTCCAGTTTCCAAAGATTTTATCCTATGGAGGATATTTATTATAACGCTCTGTCGCAACCGGTTATTCGCATGCAAGCCAATTCACCTCAACGTGCCGCAATGACTTGGCTTACAAACTAAATTATTCTTTCGAAGACAAAATAGTTTCTACTATATTCATGATTGTTTCCCGAATTATGATTATTTTTCTTTTCTGTTTTGTTCTCGATTATAAATTTGTGAAAACGAATCGTATTTGTTAGTATCAATTTTTTCTAATTTGACTTTTACAAAAATCTCACTGACAAACAACCGAGGCTCTGGTTGCTATTAACTTGATCGGATTGCGGGCGATTGTGATTTAAATCCGATCGTACTCTGAACTGTCTTTCTCCTCCCACTTCTTGTTTCCTTCTCAGTTTTGTATCTCGACGGGGAGGTAATTGCTCACCGTTTGAAGCAAGCTTCAGTGACCTAAGAAGGGCATTATATGGGAGTGACAAAGACGAGCAAAAGCTATGATTACATTTTTGTGATTAAAAGAAGAAACACTGGAAATTTCAGTATATCCTTTTTCACTGGTTTCCTCGCTGGGCGCACAGGTAGCTCAGTTGGCATCCTGCGGGACAACGGAGCGGTTGGCCCTGGTTCGTATCTCTAACGGGGGTGTTCTGAACTCAAGTTGCTGTGGAAAGTTTCTAAGGCTCTCCACCCATTTTGTTCGGTCATATCGGAGTTGAATATTAAATTGGAGGTCCTGCCTCCTAATTAATCTCACAGTATTGAAAGGGTAAGATATATATTATGATGTACAATAGCCAAAGGTATTCCTTTGTTTGACTCAAATTAGCATCTTTGTTTTTCTAAATACAGATCATAGTAGCATGTATTTGTTCTTTATCTGACGATATTTGTTTTTTGTTCTGTTTTCCAGAGACTGGCAGCTGATGATACCCTCGATGTCACGTGGTTTCTGGTTGGTTCTTCTGATCATTCACTCAAAAACGTCTTCACGCTGTTGAACAAACAGACTCTTCCAAGAGGAGGCGAATTTGTAAAAACACCTGTCGCTCGTTCAGAAGGAATCACACCCTTAGCCCCCCAAGGATATCCCAACTAGTTTGTCCAACAAGAGTGTGAGCACTGCGTCTACCTGTCACCGTGGTACTCTATCAGAGACTGAATGTCAAGGCGAGACAGGCCGTGAGCGAAGACGACAACGACAACGACGAGAGAAAGAAAGAAGCCGCCCGGCAGTCGAGAAGAACGCCGACGTTTTTACCCACGACGAAGAATCTCGTTCCGACGGCTGGACACCGACGCGTCGTGTGCTCACCTTGCCGAGCGGTACAGTCGTCTTTGACTTTTGCCCTCGGCGGACCGAGTAGTGTGGCGTGCGGGCGGCCCTCGTCATGCTGTGATGCGCCTCGGCGGAGGATGAAGCTAGTGTTGGTCGTCATGACGGGCATCGGATTCACTCTCGGCGTCGTCTTCGGACTTCTGCTCCAGCTGCCAATCGATACGTCACTTCCGGCGGATCCACTCCTTCCGGGGTATCCCGACAGCCACTTCCGGTTCCGTTCGAGACGGAGCCTGAGCGACGGCGACGTCGTCTCTCCTGGTGTCGGAGGCGGCAGCGGTAAGTTGTCGGAGTCGCTGTCTCGAAAAGGAGAGCGTTTCGTGAAAAACGCTCAAAATGACGTAATAGTTCCTCGCAACGGGGAGACTTTAGATGGCGCCACCGGTGTTGATGGTGCGTCTGCGAATCGGAATGATTTAGAGACGCGCCGGGTTGCGCAAAGTGCGCACGGTGGAGTTATACCCCCTGGTGATGTTGGGGAGACAGCCTCGTCAGAATCAATCAAGGGGAACGGCGGCAGCCGGCTCGGGACAAAGCCAAAGCTATTGGCTAACTCCGAGCCTGGGGATAATCCGATAATCGGGTGGCCTGTAGGCGGGCGGAGGCCAAACAATGGCCAGATTCATGTCCCCCGCGAAGGTTTACAACGGTCAGCGAAAGAAAACAGGGGGTCGGCCGCAGCCACTGGACCGGAGACGGCGGTTCGGTCAGACCAAGCGCAGACTTCTCGCCACCCGAGTAAAGTTTTGGGGACGGGGGGTGAGGAAAGTCTCAACCGAGGCGACGCGACACGCCAGAGCGCGCAGGCTGGAGATCGAGGTAAAAATAGCGCTTTGAGAATGACGATTAATCTCCGGAAAGATATTGTAGGCAGCGACACCGCCACAAACAACGACAGACGTGCAGAGGGTCGTAATAACACCCTTGATACCTCTAAAGTGGCATTCCAGAAAAACTCTGAAGAGGATTTGGCGTACTTGTCCACGCTGGTCAGTGGCGTGACGTGGAGACCTCAGCTGGAGAGTTCTTGTCCCCGCCCCTTCTCCCTGAGCGAGGTGGAGCAGTGGAGGAGGAGGGTGGACTCTCTGGACGTTGTCAAAATGGAGGAGGGATGCGGTCGGATGCAAAACCGACTTCTGACCCTCCGAGACGCGTCCAAAGCCTGCGCGCGTTATCGCCTGAACACGGATCAAATCCAGGGCGAGATCTTTTCTTATTACCTAGCCCGACTCCTGAATATCTCTAACATTCCACCTACCCTTCTAGTCCGAGTCGACGCACTGTCCCCCAAGTGGCGGACGGTGCACTTAGACATGTCTTTAGCCCAGTGGGCAGACAACAAGCTCGTGGTGCTTACCCAGTTCATTCCAGACCTCACCCCAGCACACATCCCAGGCGAGTTCCGAGAGGAAGATCATCGCCTCGAACCCACGGTCGCCCACCTCGGCGGCAAATCTAAGGACGAGCTGTGCGAGCTCGTGCAGTGGTCTGACCTTATCGTACTAGACTACCTAACAGCTAATCTAGACCGAGTCATAAACAACATGTTCAACCGTCAGTGGAACGACCAGATGATGAACAACCCGGCTCACAATC
Organism: Aplysia californica; assembly: GCF_000002075.1. Taxonomy (NCBI): domain Eukaryota; kingdom Metazoa; phylum Mollusca; class Gastropoda; order Aplysiida; family Aplysiidae; genus Aplysia; species Aplysia californica. Next base: position 282,138 of record NW_004797982.1, read on the forward strand.
TGGAGAAGTTCAGCGACGGCCGGCTCGTGTTTCTGGACAACGAGTCGGGCCTTTTCCACGGCTACCGGCTGTTGGACAAGTATTTCAGGTACCACAAGTCGCTGTTACACTCTCTATGCGTGTTCCGACCGGGTACCGTGCAAGCTGTGAAAAGACTCCACGCCTCGGAGAGTATAGGAAGCGAACTGCACGCGCTTTTCTCGGAAAACGAGGCTCTGCACGAGCACCTCGCCGGGGTCCCGGATAAAAACGTGAAGATTCTCAAGCAGAGATTGGACGACGTGTACCAGCAAATAGTCACATGTGAGCGAAACTTCAACAGATAGTATTTGCTAAGCACCCCACTGGTATGTTGACGTTATCATGGTAAATGTTATTGTTTGCCCTAACAATCCACTCCGTAATTTTATTATTATGATAAGTCGTAATATGATGACATATTGTATGTGTATGTAACGATATATGTGCATTTTGCCTGCTAGCCGTCTGCTCTGTCTCTTTATGTATGCATTAGTGACATACCAAAAGTTGGAATTAAGTGCGTGATAAAGTTAGTGTACAAAAAGTGTTGTGGATGAATAATATTATACTATCCTTGTGAGAATGTGAGAGCGACACAGAAACGCACAGAAACGACACAGAAACGACGCAGAAAGTAAAACTGTGGAAAGGGGACGAGGAAGAGGAATACATTCCTGAAAGTATGTATTTGTGTGTGCATTTGTGTGTATGTATGTGTGTGCGTGCGTGTGTGTGTGTGTGTGTGTGTGTGTG
>NW_004797982.1:283858-284982 GCF_000002075.1 Aplysia californica
CCCCCCCCAATCCCTTTTCCGAAATACACTCATACTCACACGCTAACCCAGCATTTCTATGGTCCTCGCATTACCCTGTCTCTGTCGTAAATTGAAAGATGGATGAATCCATTACAAGTCAGACAGTTGCACACGTGTTTGCTATTTCATTCGTATTTATCTTCCTGCTTTTTCCATCGTGGGTCTGGCGAACGCTGAAGATTAGCGACCTGGCCGCAAGACCCTGTCGAAAGACACTGTTTGTCATTAAATAGGGGGGTTTAAGTTCTTTCTTTGAGGGCGGGTAACGGCTATTACGGATGAAAGCGAGGAATGTTACGGTTGCTTCGTCTATTATTGCCTGTTTTTCTGCTCCGTGTCTGGCTCGCCTTGAGAAAGGGGTAGAAAGAGAAGGGGAGGCAGAGAGACAGTGGGACAGAGAGACAGAGAAAAGAGAGAAAGAGATAGAAAGACAAACACAGACACGTGCGGAGAGAAAAATGAAGACAGAGGCACACAGCGAGAGATGTAATGAATGGCGAAAAAGACAGACAGACAGACGAGCAGAGACAGACAGGCAGGCAGATAGACAGACAGACGAGCAGAGAGACAGACAGGCAGGCAGATAGACAGACAGACAGACAGACAGGGGCAGTGAGACAGAGAGAGACAGGCGTGAATGGAAAAGGCAGACGCAAAGACAGGGTAAGAGAAATAGGATCAGAAAAATCAGAAACATACCCAGAGACAGATAGATAGAAGGTTTGGGCATTTTGAAGGGTGTTTGTGGGGGGGGGCAGGTTGCCCAAATAGACAGCATTTGTGGAGCTAAAGGCTAAACCGGAGAGGGGACTCGGAGTAGGGAACACTATTCACTTCCGGTGCTAAATTGTTTCGTTTTGTAAGTGAGCCACTCCTGGTTTTCCAGCACCACGTTCTGACAGCCGTGTACGGCCCTTGAGATGGCTCCTCTCAGCCCCCGTCTCTGTGTCTGTGTACCGGTCTGCATGTCTATGTAGATTATTTGTTGCCCGTGTCTGTCGTGTGCTTAAGTGCTTACTTCAGTCCAGCTGTCTAACTCTCTATTTCCCTGTCTGTCTGTCTGTCTGTCTGTCTGTCTGTCTGTCTGTCTGTCTGTCTGTCTG
>NW_004797982.1:287165-291406 GCF_000002075.1 Aplysia californica
TCTCTCTCTCTCTCTCTTTCTCTCTCTCTCTTTCTCTCTCTCTCTCTCTCTCTCTCTTTCTCTCTTTCTCTCTCTCTTTTGCATTCCCCAGTATGGACAAACGAAGTGAAAACTCAAAAACTCAAACGTAAAGAAACTGTGAAACAATGAAAGGCTGGATTGACAAAAGAAATGCAGATTTTTTACCAGTTTTAATTTAACTTTTGCAACATCGCCACAAGAGGAATACTAATTGTTTTGCACATGTAAAAGCGACGTTTATTCAGATCAGAACTCTTAGAAAAATCTCTGTGGTATGTCGTCACTAATTTATCCCGTTGATAACAGACAGCTCGGGGTCTAGACAACATTCTTCAGCTGTTTATGCCATAAACGCATAGCACACTTAACCTACCCCCTCCACCCTTCACTTTTCCTCATTCCCCCGTGTTTCGACCATCCTCTCTGGGGATTCCCTCCCTTCCTCCCTCCCTCACCTCATCTACATCACTCTCTGACTCCCCTCCACCCCTCCACCCCCATCTTCATCACTGTATGACTCCCCTCCACCCCCACACCCCAACCCACCTTCTTCACTTTATGGCTCCCCTCCCCTTTTACTTTTCCCCACTTTCATCAGTTTGACGACTGTTGCCAACGACGCCATCACCAGGTCGTACTTGACACGCTCTTGCCAGCTGACCCCATCAATACAATTATGGCTGCTTGTCAGTTTCCGCTTCGGGTTACAAACAACTAATTGACGACGTATTTTTAGATACTTAAACCATTCTGGCTTGCAAAGTAAAACCAATACGTGCTGCGAACTAATGTGAAACACAACCTACTTATGTCCCGCGCGCTCGTATGATCTTATGCAGTTTTGCGAGCAAGGTAAAATTTATTTTGACCGAACATAAGAAGCAAACAACTAACTGTTCTCTTTGATAACATTCATTACAATGTGCCAGCGTTTCGCGGTACCGCTCGCCGCAGCTTTAACCTAAGTGCAAAATCGTGATAGTTTGTTATTACGACGTCAGGTGCTCACGCAGACAGCATTTTTCATAGGTCGAGACCCTCAAATTTTGCAGTTTAGGTAACTCAAAGTAGATAACTGGACGCTTTGTAGGAAAGGGGGCCGTGGATGCATCGATTCCGTGGCTTTATATAGCATTTTACACAAACCATTCTGGAAAAACATGTCGCCAAAATCCTTAGAACCAAGCGGTTTTCACTAGAGTGCTCACACTAGACATGAAATTATCACTAACTTGACCCAAGCAAGACTACAAATCACTTGGCGATCGACGGCTTGGGATGTTCGCAAACGTTATCAGTCAAGTAATTGTAATTTGTTTCTCTGCAAAGTGCTACTTTTATAGTTGAGCGATCCCTTCACCATCCCCAAAACTGTTACATGTTTTTGTTGAATTTAAGATGAGGCTCAGCGTACGGAAATGGAGCGGGACTTGTAAACGAAAGCGCTCTGTTATTTTTACAATAGTTTCTATTTTTTTTACTAGACGTAAGATGATCATTTCATTCCCGGGGTACAACTTTATTTTTTTGTTATTTAGATGTCTGTTTGTGAGCTGCGATGCGGCATACATAGAGTATTCAGTGGCCTGGTAACTGAACCATAGAATTAGTTTTGGGGTGAATCAGAAATTCTAGAACTCTCTCGAGAATCCAATGTTTTCGTCTGCGTGTCAGGGCTTGCGCCATTTCTCGGCATTTTACTACTTCATTAAGCCTCACTAGTGTGGAACTGCTTTACCACAAGTGGTAGACATCTCCTTGGTGGCTCTAAAAATACCTCCTATTGTTGGAGGGGAGGGTTGGATTTTTTTGGTGGGGGTTTTGGTGTTGCTGTCACTTTTTTTTCATCGTCTTTTCCCTCTTAGTGCTGACATGCTCTTTGTCTCTCTGTCTAACTTTCTATTTTCTTTTTATTTCATTTCTTTGCTTCTTAAAGTTTGAACACGAAAACCGTCGCCCCGAAAAAGAATTTAAGAATCCACCATTTTTATATAGCTGTTTTGTTCTCTCATTTTCATTTTTGTAACATCATAGAGGTATTGAAGTGGAAGACAGGGAAGCTAAGGAGTAGCACTTAAGATATTTCCTTTTCTTCCGATTTTTTTTTTGTCTTATTCACATTGTGAGGCCACCTCGTTTACCGAACTGTCAACACTTCTGGAGTGGAATCCATCCCGGGTTTACACAAGGGGTGATTGAGACGAGTGCAAGTGCCATTTACCCCCTAGCGATTACCCAAATCTTTCACTGTTCTCCTCACACGCCGGGGCGAACGATGCGCGGACGTTTTTATGGAGTTCCATCTTTTCCTTCTCTGGTCTTACCCTTATTTTTGTTTCATTTTGTTTGTTGCGGCAATCGACGGGAAAGACGAAAGGTCTTTCCCCCCTTTTTTTAGGGGAGAGAGAGAGAGAAGGGGGGAGGGAGGGGGTCCTTTGACTTCAAATTGTTCGTGATGTTATCACAGCTGCCATACATGCGTCGGTGGTGTTACGATTAGGCTCCACGCCTGTCATGCACAGGGTGTGAGTTTGATCCCTGGATTGGAAAGATATTTTATCAAATTATTAATATCTCGGTATTTGTGTTATGGTTCAGTATCAGTCGCAACGATGACCAGCTGACCGTTAAGGCTATAGTTCAAGCAGCCTAATCAATCTGTTAATATGGGCGTTAAAACATATTTAAATAGCTTTTTTCGCTACCGTTTGGGGGGGGGAGAGAATTTGTGCCCCATCACGCTGGAGTAGATCCGAGAGCTCGTCGTTGGAGAGGTAAAGCAGATCCGGATCAAAAACGGCGTAAAAACGGTGTCGGTGGCTCAGAGCAAACAAACATTCAACAAAGAATTAACCGCCGCTGTAGACGCGTGATGACTTGTGCGCAATGCGCTGCTCCTCTGCTCCGGATCAAGGTGCCAGCTTCTAGAATCCATCCCCCAGCCACAAAATAAATCAGCTTCCTTCTCTTCTCTCAAAGCGAAACACAGATATCTGTTCAACTCAAAGACCTCCCAGAAAGTTCATTTTCCCTCTGAGGTTCTACCTAGGCTTAGACGTTTTTTACTAACTAGACCAATCCGTTTCTCAACGCTAAAAGAAGGAAGAAATGTTTTCGCCCTCTCTTCGCCTGGTGCCGTTATGAAGGTTATATTATGATTGTGCTCTCAGCTCCATGGGGGCAGCGCACGTGGGTATGTTTTACTCATATGCTGGCCGTTACGGCGCGAGCCGAGTACTCACTCTGGCATTAGAGTGAGATGAGACCCCCCCTGTGTACTGTGACATCGCCCGTGATGAAAGAGGAGAACGCCGGGCGTGAGCCATGTGGGAGTGCACCCTCCCTCCCCTCCACCCCTCCCATCACTCCCACCCCTCCCAGCCCTCCACCCTTCCCACCTCCCCCACCCCTCCACTCCTGCACCTCTCCCATCTCTCCACCCCTCCACCGTTCCATCCACCCACACTTCCCACATCTCCCATCCCTCATCCCAAACTCTCCACCCTGCCACCCATCCATCCCTCCACCTTTTTGCCCTTTCCCAGCACCCTCCTCCCCACCCCCACTCCCACAAAAGCACACGTGTACTAGAATCCCAGGAAAAAGAATCAAACAAAACACGTAAATAAATGTTTAAAAATCAAATCAATATAATCTATAGAACAGAAGGCATATGAGCATTAGTACTTCCGGTTCTTAATACTTTGGCGAAGAGGCAGATCTAGGTATGTATTTGTTTGCTTGAAGTCTGTATTTTAATGTCTGAGTTTCTTACAACAATAAACAAAATCACCCTATGAAGATACAAGACTTTAAAAATAAAGTACTTTTGGATAACTCTCTATACGGTCAGAAAATACACAATGAAAGAGCTTTAAAATCCCTTTTCGGATCCCCGGATACCCATAGTTTGGATAGAGAAACCTATGAGAATGATATTTAGCAGCGATCAGTTTCGGGCTTGGTTATATCAACATTGTCTTCATTTCCCCCTCTATGTCACCACTGGGCAGGAATCTTCTGGAACCTTATAGCTAATAATTGTTTGACTGTGTCTACTTGCCTTTCTTGCCAGAATTGTAGGCCTACATGTTATTTTCAACATGACTGGACAACAAAACATTGAGGAATTCTGAATTGCATCCCCACCCCAAACCATATGCACCCCCCTCTCTCTCTCTCTCTCTCTCTCTCTCTCTCTCTCTCTCTCTCTCTCTCTG
>NW_004797982.1:291907-293802 GCF_000002075.1 Aplysia californica
TTCTCTCTCTCTTTCTCTCTATCTCTCTCTTTCTCTCTCTCTCTCTCTCTCTCTCTCTCTCTCTCTCTCTCTCTCTCTCTCTCTCTCTTTTAACCGTCTCATCGTTCCTCCAGCATTTGATGAGCGTCGGCGCCCGAAATGGCTATGAAAATGTAGTTGGCACTGAAGACTAAAACATCTGTTTCGCGTTATATGTTAGAAAGAGAAGGGATATGTAACCAGTGAGAATGGAGGTAGAGAAACAGACAGGGCATGCGAGAATGAAGAAAAAGCGAGAAGCGTAATATAAAAAGATGAGGCAAAATGTACATACACATGTACCACTCAAGTAAGAAAATAAAGGCATTGCAGGAAAATCTGTCCTGAGAGGAGCAAAAAAAGATGGAATTTACGCGTGTGTTTTGATGGGATGGGGATTGACAGTGAGACAAGCGAAAAACCGAAGAGAGGAACTCGGAGACTGAGACAATGGAATGGAGAAAGAAAGTGGAGACTAGGATAGAAAAGGACAGAAGGAGGAGGACAAGGGGAAGAATGATATAAAAAAAACAATGGAATGACTGAAGGCGATAAAAGCGGGTTGCAGGGGGAAATACAAAGGGGTGAAGTGAGTACGGGTAGTACATTTACTATAGAGGCAACATGATCGAAATGAATCGAGGTACTTGTGATTTGGTTTGTACGGATAATGTTCAAAGATGTTTGTTTGGGTTTTACATTAAAACACAAACATTCACAAGTCAATAGCAACTTAAAATAGTGTGTGGAGGGAGGAGTAACGGGTGGGGGGGGGGGAGTCTACAGGTGTATACGAACTAACATTTAGTTGAGGGGGGTAATCACGATTAGTTTGATCATAATAGTTTCTTTATAGAGCAGTCATTCTGACTTTTCGTTGCAGTTATGAAATATATCTCCTGGGATTTATACAGTCACTGTTGGGGAGTTTGAATAATAAGAACCAACGCCGTAGCGATGAACTTTTAACTTAACAACCAGAAGTGATTTCATATCTCGAAGCTACCAGACCCATATTGCTGTAACGTGGATCCTGCCTATTTAGAATCCTTGCAGGGTCAACACCTTTCACGCCGGGATGTAGAAATGCAGGGAATTCAGCGATTGGCCCTCTGTACGCCAGCCGGGGTTTAGTTTTCCTTCTGATGGGGGTATTATTATAGCTAGAAAGTTTTACCCCATCCGTGGTAGCTTGCTCTTGTTTCTGATAGCGTCTCTTTGATGTGGGGGGAAATCCCTTACCCGGTAACATAAATATGAAAACACCAGGGGGAAAGAAGAAGAGGAGAGCCAATGTGTAAGGAAGATCTGAAGGAGCATTCGTATTGGAGTGGGCAAAACTCGACTCTTAAATCCGGTTATCTCGAAAGGGGATCACCGACTCATGAGCTTGTGGTCTTGGTTGGTAACTTGAAAAATGGTTCTGTGATCGTTTCACTTATAGCAGAAACGATCTTTTTGAATCAAAGTGTTACAAAAATGGCTATGATCCGTTTCATACGGTTTTGATTTTATCTAGGTCAATTTGCGTTGTCTGCGCTGTGCAAACATTGGGACTTTCAGGGAGCTCATACTAACCAAACAATGCTTTGGGGGTCATTCCATGAAACATCAAACTTCATTGATACAATTTCATGGGCTTGGTGATCTGCTGAAAAGAAGCGTAATAGTGATAGACACGGTAAGAAGACGGTTGCCTCGAAGGAAAAAGGAAGAAAGAATAGTTCCATCGCTGCTTAGATCTTTTTCACCAGGTCATTCTCTCTTCGTTACGTGTCTCTGCAGTTTCATTTTTCAAATGACCTAATGTCAGAAGCCTTTTTTGTGTTGTGCGGTTATTTATTTATTTTTAATTTTTGTATTATTTTTTTTTAATA
>NW_004797982.1:297008-300245 GCF_000002075.1 Aplysia californica
GTGTGTGTGTGTACCTTTAATTTTTTTTCCATCCCGACCGTCAGTCAGTCAGTCAGTCAGTCCCACCAGCTGTCGCCGCGGCGTGTATTTGTGAGCGAGAGGGAAAGCTGGGGTTAACAAGGGATATTTTCTCCTTAACGTGACGGCAACTTCACAGCAAAGCTTTGAGCGCCTTGTTTATCATTGACCGGTCCTGTCCCTCTCCTTTGTATCAGAGCCTTCGAGACATAAATTCGGATGTCTCCGTAGTCTAGAGCTATTTGGGTTTTGTTGCGATCGTCTAAAGATTACTTTCTTTCCTCTTCAGTTGATTTATTTGGCGGTTCGAGGAGGTATAGGGTAGGGGAAGATTCAAGGATAACTTCACGATGTTGGGAACTGTGGTAGATAGGGTTTGGGTGGTATCTATTATTTTCAGGATGAAGGAGACTCACTTGTCGTTTGTTGTTTGAGAATTTGAAAAGAAAAGTAATGAGTGAGTGAAAAATGATTGTGTTTGGTTGTTTCTTTTTAGATTGTTTATCGTTTTGGGAAGTGGGAGAGTTGAAAGAAAGGGGGGGGGGAGACACACGAGCACACACACACACGTGCAGGGGGAGAGAGAGGGGGTGGGAGAGAGAGAGGGAGAGAGAGAGAGAGAGAGAGAGAGAGAGACGAAGAGCGAGAAAGATAGTGATAAGACTAGATCAGAATTACCGTATTTTTAAGCACTAAATTGCATTGTGTGTCTTGATATAAATGAGCGTATGTGTATATGTGTGTTTATTTGTGTGTGTGTGTGTGTGTGTGTGTGTGTGTGTGTGTGTGTGTGTGTGTGTGTGTGTGTGTGTGTAGCAGACAGGCAGCAGGCAAATCGCACGTGTGAAATTTTAGTCCAACTGTCATTATGCTAATTTTAATGGGAAACTGTTGCTTCCCTCACTTGCCATTGTAAAGGTTGTGTCCTGTTTATTCCAAACTTCACTTGATCTATGCTGTTGCTTTCTTTGGCTGTCCAAAACGTGTGTATAACATAGGAGGAATTAGTCATGCAGAAGTTCACATGTTGATACTATGACTACCATGTTATTGTGGAAGTTTTGTTTTTTTACCTTGTAATTGTAATATTTTCCAGGTCCAACTAATGATTTGCACCTGTTTTAGTAAGAAAGACGACCTCATTATTTTGGAAAGGTTGGGAGGTTTTGGTGGGTTTTTATTTTGTGTTGGGTTTTTTTGTTTGAGTTTTTTTTTTTCTTTTGGGTTGGTTTGTTTGTTTTTAAATTTTCTTTTTGTTATTGTTGTAAGTAAACATTTTACAAGGAAAAGTGTTGAACTTGTTGGCCTGCAGACTTTTTTTTTTCTGTCTTAGATTATTACTCACACACTCACGCTGAGGGTAGCGTCAGAATATTTTTATACCAAGACCTCTCAACTCCTTCAAAACAAGTCTCTGTCTTTTTTCCCGCTGCAGTCGTCTATCAACGTCTTTTCCCCCAAATTGGCATGCTCATTCCTAATGCTAATACATGTATTATGACGTTCTTGCAAGTGATTGGGAGAGCATGTCGCTTGTAAGAAAAATGTTATTCTTTTGTTACGTTCTGTCTGTTTTTTATTATTGATTTGAGTCTGTGTTAATTAATGTGGAACTCTCAATACGAGTTTTTATGTGGAATATATAATGTTAATGTGATTGTCGTTTGAAGAGTATACTTATCAAAAGGGTGGGGTGTTGTCGACGTATTGGGAACTATATCCGTGCACAAAGACTTATTGGGAACTATATCTGTGCACTTAAACGTAAAAATTGTTTTATCTTTAAACATTGTGTTTATTAGGTATGTTTTTCTGGAAACATTTTCTTTTTTAAATTAAAGCATCTTCGGGTTTTTTTTTATAAACTTGTTTCAATTTTTAATTTTTTTTTTTTTTTTTCAAATTCAGTTCTACAAAAGTACGTCGTTTCGTGGAGGAGCACAAAGATGAGAAGTATTAAAATTAAAAGAAAGAAACACGAATCGACTGAGGTAATGGTACAAATACGCATCTGGGTGGACATACTCTTTTGTGACATCTGGTATAATTAGATAGATACTTTATATCGATGGTTTGTAGGATTCCTATTTATTGCTCCTCTTCCCAAATATGTCCTGGATAGAGGTGGTGAAAGATGGGGAGTTGAGTGGAATTGGGTTTGGAAGGGTGGGGGGGGGTCCGAAATGGTTTTACATATTATCAGAAACATTATGTCCATCAAGCGAGTTCCACTGGGATTTATTGTCTTTTATTTAATTCAGTATTGTATTACCATGTGCTGTTGTGATTCTTTTCCTCCTCAGTTTCTGCAAACACTTCTTAATATTATCATCAGTCTGTTGCATAGTTGTCACGCCTAGATATAGATTTAACTAAGGTGTATTGATGAAAACAGTACGTTGTAAAAATCTTTACATTATTTAATAATATGTGTTGCATACATCTGATCGCTTGTCGACATGAGATGGTGCTGTAACGAAGCGCTTCCGTTGCTGGCGCGATCCTGGATAAGACATTATTATGCAAACGTTGTCTTAGAATTAGTTATGTGGAGTGTACTCTTTTCTGATTTTTTTCTGAATTTTTGGCATCATTACTGTCCGCTTCTGGACAGATATGATCTGAATGAATGAATGCCAGTTCTAGTTTGTGGGAACCGAATAGCTAGAAGCAAAAGAGTTTCTTTGTTCCTTTTGTGGGTTGTCCCGTGATACTGTCGTCTTCACAAAGTACTGTTGTTTGTTATTTTGTTTGTTTGGGTTATTTGTTTGTTTGTGTGAGGTCTTTTTGCTTGTTTTTTTATTTGTTTGTTTGTTTGTTTGTTTGTTGTTGTTGTTGTTGTTTTTTATTTGTTTGTTCTGAGTTGCAGAAATAAAGGGGTGTCTCCTTCAGGGCACTTTTGGGGCTGTCGATTTTATACTGAGCAATAATGATAATGATAGTGTTGATAATAATAATTAATATTATAATGATTAATTTAATGATGATAATTTTATGTAATGTGTAATAAAAATAAGAATTATAAAAATTATAATTACTATTATTATTGTTATTACTATTATTATTATCATTATTATTATTATTACTATCATCATCATCATCATCATCATTATTACCTTTACTATAAGTAGAAGTATTGGTATTAGTATTAGTAGTATTATTGCTGTTGTTGAAACCATAACAGTTTGGACATTGATGATGTTAATGAAGATATTGTTG
>NW_004797982.1:301489-305655 GCF_000002075.1 Aplysia californica
CACACACACACACACACACACACACACACACACACATACACTCACACACACACACATACACACACACACATACTCAGACACACATACACACAAAATACACCAAAATACACTCACAAAGTGTACTTTTTTTAAAGAAGTATATTTAGACACATTCTCTTTTCTTCCATCCCATAATTACATAAATCAACCATCATCTTCCATTATCCACGCAAATATCCACCGATATGAGGTTTAAGACGACAGCGCTAATGGTTCATTTTAAAAATGTGTTGTGAAAAACGACATTATTTTTTCGCCATGTTGATTCCAAACATTCCATTGGAGATGCGTCTCAAAATTGTGCATATATTGTTGGATACCTATTAATTGTTTTGAGAAGAAGTGCGTATTACAACATTAAATTCTAACAAATTGTGTTGCAATTGTAAATTCTTTGTGATAACAAGAATTATTTCATGATGATTCGAGCTGTACATTTGAAAGCTAATGTATTACAATTACTGTGCTACTGAAATGAATTGTGTGTGCTTGTGTTGCTGAATCTTTGCCATGGGTCTGCACTCGGCAAAGATTTAAAGATGATGGTGATTTGAATTTTGCGTATAGATGGAAAGATGGAGTGGGGGGAAATGGAAGAGCGAGAGAAAGAGGTGCTTGAGGCTTTGGTGTATTCACACAGAGAGACCGAGACAGAGAGAGAGATGTGGCCCGGGGGGGGGGGGGGGGGGGGGGGGGGTGAGAGTGTTTTGGGAGTGGACAGCTAAAAGATATTTAGCTTTTAAGTATATATGGGTGAGTGTTGTGTCTGTATGCGTGTGTGTTTATCTGTGTGTATGTGTGTGTGCGTTTGTGTGTGTCTGTGTGTGTGTCTGTATGTGTGTGCTCGTTCATTTACAAGAGAGAGAGAGAGAGAGAGAGAGAGAGAGAGAGAGAGAGAGAGAAATTATATTGTGTCCATGTGTTTATGTCGTTGTTGAAGCGTGCATGTTAGAGCGCTTGGTCTTGAAGACGTTGTGACTATAATGTAAAATGTGCTTGCTGGAAAAGAGGAGTGTGAAGTTACCTTAAGTCTGTTGCACTGTAGACAACTACAGCATTTTGTACACATATCAAATGATGAATAAAAGAAAACGTTAAAATTGAATTTCTCACCATGTTTGCGTATTTTTTTCAATGTCAACACTTTCTTTGAGACGTCACAGCCCTGTGTTTGTTGTTGTTGTTGTTGTTGTTGTTGTTGTTGTTGTTGTTGTTGTTGTCGTTGTTGTTTTGTTTGATTTTTGTTCGTTTGTTCTGTTAGTTGTTACTGTTGTTGATGTTGTTGATGTTGTTGTTGTTGTTGTTGTTGTTGTTGTTGTTGTTGTTGTTTAGGTTTTGGGTTGTTGTTTTTTGTTTGTTTTTTTAGTGTTTGATTTTTTGTGTGTATTTTGTTTGGTTGGTATGTTTGTTCATTTTTGTTTGTTTGTTTGTTTGTCGAATGGTTGCTTGTTGGTTTTTTTGTGGTGGATGGAGGGGGTGCAAGTCTGGTGTCCGATGTATGCTACAAGGTCTTACGCACCTTTACTGTGCTGGCGTATAGAAGTCGAGACTTGTGCAGTAGGATTCAGCTAAATCAAGTGACAGCCTTGAAAACACAAATTTTTAGTATCACAATGTCTGAGACAGACTTGCACAGGATTTGAACCACCGTCGCTTACCAGTGTGGTTCAAACAGAATTTAAGCTGTGACTGTTAAAACAAACGTATTTATAAAGTTTTTACTCCCCGATCGACACAATTTAGATCATCCACGAGGCTGCTTGTCAGAGTGATCAAACGCTGCTTCCCAGCAGAAAGGCTGAGATAGTGTAAAATATAGTGTAAAGCGCATAGAGCCTGCTGCTGAGCGGGGATATGCGCTATACAAATGCTATCTATTATTATTATTATTATTATTATTATTATTATTATTATTATTATTAGATACTCGGTGAAACAGATTTCGCCCCACTGGAATCGACTTCACGTCTTCTGTACGTGCTATGACAAAGAGTCTAATAATTACACCTCAGTCGAAGGGATAAGAACGTGATCTGGTTTACAATAATAATATAAATAATATATAGCTTGTATAGTGCATATACACGCTCGAAAGCAAGCTCTATGCGCTTGACACTACAGTGTCAAAAATTCAAAAGTGTCGTCAAAAGATTCTCCAACGTTTGCACTATTACTAATATCAATGTATCTTAACCGATGAATATGTTTTTAAACACCTGTACACTTTTTTCTATAAAATTCCTTAATAAATACTAATTCTAAAATCCAAGTAGACGGTTTCTACAGCTTTTTGAAAGTTTACAGCTCGGGCAATATCTCTTTTAAAAGCCAGTCCGTCATTGTTTTCTAATCGTAACTTTATGCTTATTCAACGCATGTTTTGAGAACCTTTAGTGCAAAAAATGTGTTCACAATAAAATTAATTTCTTGTACTAAGTTTTCCCACTAAAAAGTGTCATTGGTGACCTTTGACGTAGGCCATAATATGCGTATACAAAATGTGTGCAAGAAGTGGGAAGTGCTGTAAACAAGCCCATCTTCTGCGTGATGAAAATTTATAGTATTTTACAATATTTATGAAGAAAAGTGTTTTAGTCTAGTCTCAATTGTTGTGGAAAAAATATGATTAAGTTAAGACAATTTGATACAAACTGCTATGCAAAGCATGAGTGGCGGTAATTCATCCGCTTTAGAGATATTTGAAGATAAGTTGCGCCACGAATTTTTGACCGCACTATAAGTCAAAGCAGGCTTATGAATTTGGAAACATCAGCAAGGTGGGTGGTTGCGCGGGTTTTATGGTGCTGTTTGCTCCTTCTTTCCTATCAAACATCAATCATCCTTATCTCTCCTCCTTTTTGGTGTTTTTTACTCTCTTGTAACACCTCCAGTCTTCGGCACATATATGACCATATTTCAGACCAAGTGCCGTAAAACTTTTAGGGTTAGTCGAAGTCAAAGCAGGCCTGTGGACTCATAAACACCAACAAAGGAAGATGAGAACTTTCGAAAGCGACCCCAAGATTTTATATACCTCTCGCTGGAATGGTTTCTCTAATCGCAGTGTCCTTCTTTTAAAATTTCCTATCGAGGTGTCAAATTTCAGAGGGTAAATATACTTTTAAAGTAGCTGATGCTCAATTCAAAAGGGTTAAATATTTATTATTGTGCCTATTAAAGAGTATAAGGACTTCCACGAAATCAATTAATTTTGGAACAATAATAATAATAATATGTCAATCATTAATGAAATGTATTGCTCGGTGTCATGTACCAAAACTTTTATCTAATAAAAACATATTTTGCTAAGTAAGTATTGTCTCTACGACTTTCAAAAAGTAGCCCAAACCAGCAATCGGTTATTTTCATTACCCCCCAATGCATGGTTCCCCTCAGCAGGCCACTGAGAGATAGGGCGCGAGGTGCACCTGGGGGCGTTTGGGTTGTTTTTTAATTTCAACCCCCCTCCCCCACACACACACCCAAACTACCCATGAGTTTGACTAGCGGAGAACTAGGTTGGTCTGTCTTTTAAAAAGCACACGTTAGTATTGGGACTAGGTTCATCCATTATTTTAAAGGAATGTTGTTGTTGTTTTTTTCTCTACCACCTCTTCGCATTCGTCCCCAAGAAGGCTTGACTTGTGAACCTATGGATTAGTTTACTCCTTTTTTCAAGACGACTTACAAATCCTTTTCACCACCGCGATCCTCTTGCTTTAAAAGATCGATGTGGCCATTATTGTCGCGCACGTTCTGAGAGGTGCTACAATACCATGAGTCAGAGGTTTAGAGAGTACGCGGAAAAAAACAGGTCAATATTATTCTCTGCATGGAATTAGGAATCCAAACACGTCGTCTTCTGTGCGCACTGCAGCAACAACCAGTGCCCCCAAGAAATAAAGCTACAGATATTTTATTGCTTCTGTATCCATTGCTCGGGTCAGAA
This sequence comes from Aplysia californica, assembly GCF_000002075.1. Lineage (NCBI taxonomy): Eukaryota > Metazoa > Mollusca > Gastropoda > Aplysiida > Aplysiidae > Aplysia > Aplysia californica. The sequence goes on from NW_004797982.1 coordinate 305,478, forward strand.
AGCTAAGATAGCTGTTTATCCGCGGGAAACATCAAATATTGACACGAACATTTGCAGGAGGTATCCCTCAAGCAAGATAATAACATGCGTCACTAACATTTTACCACGTCGGGTTAGCAAGGAATGAGACCCCCACCCTCCTTTTTCCACCTCCCCGCCCTCTTCCGTATCCCCCCCC
>NW_004797982.1:306402-309098 GCF_000002075.1 Aplysia californica
AGCTCACCTGTCAGAAGAATGGTTTTATGACTTACTGGTTTTTCTAAATTGTCTGTGTGGTCGACATGTTATGAAACGACATCGGTGTTTTGATAACACCTCTGTTTGTTGCCAGAGAATGTTTATCCTTCTTGCACTTGATACTGTCAGATTTTGCTTTATGCTGCGTTCTGGAACTTTGAACTTAGCTGCCAAGGTGCAGCGAGTATTATATTTGCTGCGTCGTTGTGATTATCCATGTTTTCCATGCCAGGCCGCCTATGTTATTGAAACATAACGCTTTGTCTCGACACTTCGTTTTAGTATAGGGATCTGTATATATATTATGTATATTGAACTTGACTTTTGTGTTTCGGAAATGATTTACCATTTGTTTTTTACATCGCATATAGAAGAACGGTAGCGATTTCAACACAGATATAATTTGAGAGGCAGGAAAGGCAAAAGACGTAATGTATACATACGATATACGACAGAACCAAGCTGGACAAATAACCAAGGAAAGTCCTAGTTTTTTAAAGCTTTTTTATTTATTTGTTTGTGTTTTAAAGATTCCATATTCTGATTATCTTCGGGGTTTTGTTGTTTGTTTGTTTTGTTTTTTGTTGTTGTTCTTGTTTGTTTTGTTTGGGGGGTTTTTTGGGGGGTGGGGGGGATGAGGGGTTGCACACTCAGGCTATATAGGTTTCGTGGACTCAAAGGTGAACAGAGGTCTCAATTCTGAAATAAATAAAACTAAGAGAAGAAAGGAAAAAAACGACTCCTTATTACAATCAGAACAAAGAAAAAGAAATACTTTGGGCACATAAACATTTTGATAAAGAGACGCAACCGTTTCAAAATGGCATCTTTAAAAATAGTTTCGGGAAAACGTCTCAGAGGAAGGACACCCAGCGAGAAAATGAAGTGAGCGCATTAACTCTTGCAAGTCGTGGACCTATTCCTTGTTATATCCCAGCAACTTTAGTTGAAAATAAGCACATATTAGATTAGCATTTTTCATCATTAACGAGACAGGTTTCAACAAATAAGCCTGGTTTCCCCCCACCAATATATTTAGACAAGAATAAAGATTAATTAATTTAATATGATGTATGAGGATACAATAAGTAGTGTGTAGTGCAGTAGACAAGCAGATATTTATGATAAATGAGGAAGACAAGAAAATCGATAGTGCACTATCTAGCCAGTATAGACGTGCAAACTTCTAAGAGTTAATGGACAATCTAAGAACAAATGGCGACAATTAGTAGTCATCCAGGCGGGGCGCAATGTCCTAGAAAGGGACTGCCATTAGAGGGGTTGTCATGGAAGTTACACTCCGAAAGCAACTACAGACTTGTATTGCTATTTTTATTATTATTATTATTATTATTATTATTATTATTATTATCATCATTATGTTTATTTGTCCCGTGTCCTGATTTTGGTGTCGATATTTGTAGATTACGTAAAATGCATTGTCATGGTGCAAATAGTTATGTTTTTTAAAAAAACAAGAAAAAAAAACAAGAAAAACACGACAAGAAAAAGTGGAATTGTTTAGTTGGTAATGATGAGATTCCTTTAATTTCATTTTGAAGAGTAGTATGTTAGTGGGATAAATAGTGTGTAGCACTTTCCAATTTAACGCTCTCAAACGTGTTTCCTTAGCTTGGTGGACTATTTGCCAATGTTTTTCATTAATATCAACGGGATATTTCCTTTGCCAAATACCTAAGCACAGTGGTGGCTCAACTTTACTTATTGCTAAAAGAAAACCTCCCTATAGTACCTACAACTACGTCCCTGGAATGAAATTAGTCATCTTTGTCATTAAAATACACATTCCTCATCGCATTTGATACAATGTAGTAGTCTAAAACACAACGTGGATTGCATCCATATTTTGCTCTAAACTCTTCTAATGACTGTTATCGGCCATCGTGGATTAAATCCTTTATTGTTAAGAAGCCCCTTTGTATACAAGATGGTTAAAAAAGGGTTTGATTTTTATAGGTTATATATTCGTTACTAAAAATAGAGTCGTTTAACAAGCGGACGCAGTCTGTGTCTTTATTAGAGTAATCTAACCAATTAATTAACACACTTCTCTAAAACGTATTAGATATAGCGTCGAGCCCTTTAAGTTTATTTGCTTTTACCTTGCTTCTAAAAACCTGCAACCCACCAACATCTTTGAGTATACGTACAGCGACTCTCAGATTTTTCCATTGTTGCGCTTTTGGAGCAAGAAGTGCCTCCGCCCAGCTCCAGAGAATGGAATCTTGGAAGTTAGTCATGTAAATAATTTTCAAACCTCCATTTGCAAGCTCGTTATATAACCTTACGCTTAACTTTTTCAAAAGCCATTTATTGTAAAAACGCTTTTTCCACAGAAATCTAAAAAAAGAATTAAAATGCTGCTCACTTGGCTAAGGACATCTTGAGATAACGATATGCTTTTGCATTACAAAAAGAAAATGCGTTATTCCAAAAGTTTTAATTAAGTGCACTTTCCAAAGAATTGATAAATCTCATCTTGCCCATTTTCCAAAAATTCTCAAGAGGGTATTGATCCTGGGCTTCTAGTTGTCCTCTAGTTTTTCCGCCACTTTTTCGCTACGAATAAATACTCCAAGAATTTTAATGGTTAGAACAAACAGAATCATTATTATCATTAATATTATCGTTATTATTATCGCTATTATTATTAT
>NW_004797982.1:310176-312862 GCF_000002075.1 Aplysia californica
GTGCATATATATGTAATTGAGGGGAGGGGCCACTTCAGACCGGAAACAAGCCAGGAAGGAAGATGGCTTAGGCGTTAATGGTAAGGATGTGTAACTCTTCCGCTGGTTAATCTATCCCAAACATAGCACTACAAGTGACTTCCCCTTAATGTACATCTTTTGAACGTTTGTTTGTTTGTTTTTGTTTTTACTTGTTTTGTTTTTATTTGTTTTCTTAAAGTGTTTGTTTGGTTTGGTTTGGTTGTTTTTTGTGTGTTTGTTTTTTGTTTGTTTTTTTTGTTTATTTGTTTGTTTGTTCGCTTGTTTGTTTTTATGCTTCTATGTTTGTTTCTGTGTTTATTTACACGGAAAATGTATCGGTCAGGAGAAAACTGTTATATCTCCATCCTTGGAATTATGCCCAACATGCAGTAGATAGGAGCGAAATGTTTTGCGAAAAATGGTATAGATTTAATAGCCTTTGTAACATTGTAAGGATATATAAGAGGCGGAACCTCTGACTTTAACGCCCACCTCCGAAAGTACCGAACTAAATGGGAAAGTTCGTGCAAAGTGCCCTTTCCAAGGACACAACGTCGGACTGAGCAGAATCTTGAACCCCCGGACCTGCAATTTCACGATTATGAGTCCGGAAGCTTAACCTCTAGACTACTCAAAAACTTTGAAAACAGTATAAACAATTTCTTTACTTCGCGCGTATTAATTTAATTAATTGATTTCAAGGCTTTTCACGCCAAAAGTACTCGATCGTCATTATTATTATTCCCCCAAGATCGCAAGAAAACAAAGCAGCCTGTAGTGAAAATTGAACTGCTTATTATATATCGTTTTAGTTGTGTACCCTTTGAAGGTTAACGTGTTTTCAAAGTAACTGTCTTGGTTTTCCAGTTAATTTCGGGGTACTATTTCAGTCCCACGATTACACGCAGCATTCAAATGCCCAATGTGTGGGGCTTTCGGGAATTTGAGTTGTTTAGGGAGTTTTCCAGGCTGTTCATTTACTAAACTCTGTATTATCGGAGATGGACGTTAAATTTGAAACTTTACAGTGTTGGAAGTGGGTGATTGGCGGGTGTTCTGGTGTGGCTTGCTCTTTCTTTCCTGACAAAGATCTTTCGTCCTGTTCTCTCCTTCTATTCTTTGTATGTTACCATTTCGTAACACCTCTTTACAAGTGGCGTAAAACTTTTACTAAAACTGAAACAGTGTTGTAATGGGTATTAAATCCTTACCATGCCATCCCCTATGTCATACCATGACTTGCCATAATTTTACAAAGTGCTCAGACGACCTTCAAATCGCCCATCTTTTCGCGAGAAAATCAGCTAACAAAGTAAGTTGGCTTAACGATTGTTTGAGCACATTGCAAGGTAGAAGAATAAAACTAGAGGTACAGAACTTATGTGGCCAACGGCTTTGTGTTACAACGGAGTCAGCAATTCGTTTTGTTGTAACTGTTGTTGTTGTGTTGTTAGTTGTCGTTGTTGTTATTTTTGTTACTATTATTAAACAGAAAATATATTTCCTGAAATGTTTCTGCTCAATATTTTGTTGTGTTGGGACGCTTTCCTCCTGAGAAGGGTTTAACTTTACTGTCACTGAGAAAAACAAATACGTCAAATCCTGGGAGATCGAATCTCCTAGTGTGGGACCTTTGTGTCGGACTAATCGGGAGCATCCGTCGAGAAATGTCGGCACCATTTTTCAAATCCTGCTAAAATAAAGAGATCCTTTGCCATTTATAACTATGATTTATCTATAGATGCTCTAGCTCCCCGTGTTAATAAGTTCGTTCGGTTGAAAACAGAGAGATACGCCGGTCAAGTATCCCCACAACTTTTGGTGCACACGTCAAGGGCAGATAATAAATCGTGACAAAAGTCTTCGTGCCGTAGGGGTTATCGCCGCTACATGCCTCGTCCTGCCCCTGTGTATTTGCCGAATTGTCAGAAGTTACGAAACTAAAGATAACAAAACGCGAGCAGGATCAATGTTGTCTCAAGCTAGGTTTTATGACGTTTCAATGTTGAGATATCATGTTGTCTTTGCCTTTGCTAAGAACAAAATAAAATAAATGTTTCGTCATATGAATGGCAGAAAGAATGATTATACCGTGTCTCTGTAAAACATGTTTTATTAAACAAAAACCGTCAGAGGAATTAATCCGCATGACAACATATAAATCTTGACTCCCACCCGTGGTTTTTTTACCCTGCCACGTGTATCACACTTCTGAAATTAAACGCATAAATTTATGCAAAATGATAGATTGAATCTCGGCCAACATTTCTTTTTAATATGCTGAATAATAGATTGATTTTAGAGGGGCTTTTTTGAGACAGCGGGATCGAAATATGACTCGCTTCCCTATATGGGATATGTTTGAGAAGTCACCTGACTCGCCTACCGGGTGATTTTTTTCATCTTTTTTCTTTCTTTTTTATGTTTTTGGGTGGCAACAAATTCTACTAAGATTTATGTGAAATCTAAGGTCAGTTGATTAATTAATTAATTTAAACGGATGGTTAGGCGCACATCTTTTTTGGCATTTTATCATTTTGAAGTGTTTCTATACATAGAGTTTAAGAAAACCTCCAAAGACTCTGAAAGAAGTTAATTAATATCCTTTCAGCTGATTTATTTCTCAGTCCACGGTATCAACTTGCCTCCTACATGTAACCCGCCC
>NW_004797982.1:316152-320434 GCF_000002075.1 Aplysia californica
TTGGGAGGGGGGGGGAGGCTTGTCTGTAGTATTGCATTTGTAGACTTGTATTAAAAAGATCTTTAAACGTATCTTTTTGAGAAATCGTAAAAAAACGAATCTTAAGAGTCAAACAAAAATATCGAAGTGAAGGCCTATATCATTCATAAGCAGAACTTCGAAACATATTCATGTAAGAAAAGTCGACTGTGAACGAAACCCCTTCACAGTGAAGCCAGTGTGACTCACTCAAAAGTTATGCGGGCCAGATCGAAGACTCCCTTGCCAACCATGCAGCCCTAAAAAGGGTATGTTTCGAATGCAGTCTTAATAATCTATACCGTCAAGAGTTTCTTTAATCCCGGCAAGGAATTCGTTTTCTTATGCTGCAAGGGCAAACACCGCCACTGTGAAGTTGCACTTGACTAGGTGAATTACATAGACAGTAAATCAGAAGCCTTGGAAGGCAATAACGTTGAAGCTGGTACGTTTGTCTAAGGCCTTGCATGGTTATTTCGATAAGTATCTCTTCGTGAAAGGAATGCATAAGTTAATAAACTACTAAAACAATAGCAGAGTTCAGTGGTCTTTTCTTAACTTTGTTGAATCTGCAGCAAGTTTTGTTTCTTATTGGGTTTTTTGCCAGATTGTCTCCCTTCCTAATAGAAAGCTACTTTTAAAAAAAATCTTTTTAAAGACCTTTATCATCATCTTCATTATCATCATCTTCATCATCATCATCATCATCATCATCATCATCATCATCATCATCATCAATAATGATTTAATAGACTGCTTTGATAGAGAGAACGTTGGCCACATATGCTTTGCAATATGTTATGTAATGCATCACATCGTGACATTCATATCGGCGTCTGTGGTGTAGTGGTCAGGCGCTTTGCTGTCGCACGCAGGAGACCCAAGTTCGATTCCCAAGAAGGGGAAAAACTTATATATCGAGTTTCTCGGTCTTTTTGCTTGGATGTAGCATCCCTCTCAACCCGGGTCGGCCCTGGCACTGCCTGGCAGACAGGGTCGGAAACCCGCCTTTTAAGATCTAAATGGGGTAGAAACACCTACATTAAAAAATCTTTATTAGGTCAGGGCCATTTTTTTCGCACGGAATACGTTAATATACAGTGCAGATTTGGAATGACTGATAAAAAATGTAAGATCAAGGAAGCTATCGACATTTTCCATGTCTCTGAGATTCAATAACTTCTCAATAAAGCAACCGTGATATGGAGCAACCAGCACATAATGATAATTGCATTTATATAGCGCATATTCACGCTCCACAGCATACCATATGCATGCGCTTTACAACTAGTATTACCCCACCCAGCACACCCTAGAGAACACTCAGTAACATTTTTGGCTTTCAAGCTGTGGATTTCACGAGCTCAAACACTTTCAAACTGACATGATCTGTCACTGTCTGTAGCTGGGTACCTTTTTCCACCGAGGTAAGGTGAGGAAAATACGTGTAAAGTGCCTTGCCCAAGAACACAACGTCGGACCCCTGAGAGGATTCGAACCCACTACATTACGGTTGCGAGTCTGGGAGCCTAACCACTAAGCCAACGACGCCACAAAAGCCATGAAGCCATTATCGAAGGAACAGGCTCTGTTGTGAACGGTAACTTTAGTGGACAATAACAGTGCGCACAGACCAGTTTCTTATTCTTTAATATTTTATAAAGATAAAATTTGGCCCAACAAGGGAGGGGTCTATTTAATCGTAGTGTGCACTGAAGCCGCCATTAATGAACCCGACCCGCCCTGGTCAGATCCTGCCAATGGGCACCCGGGATCTAGATGGCGACAAGTGTTGTCACGACGCGGTGGAATCGGGCTCACGTCAGTTTTGGGGCATGTTGAGTTATTGGTATTATTTTAAAGCTTGTTAATTTGTCTATCTTTTGATGTAAAAAATACACAGCTACTTTGAATAGAAGTCGAGATATTTACGGTTGAACGAGGTGGGGTTGCCTTGTTTCAGAGTTAAAGCTAGTGCGAAAATGGACTCCTAAGTTTGGTGATTTCCATTCCTTGAGAGTCCTTGCAAAATGAAAATTTACATGTCTGTGCCTTAAAAGCACGTTTTTCAGTAAAAATCCACCCAAACAAACAAAAAATTGAGTTAAGCCTAATTTTTTTTTAATCAATAAAAATTGCCTAACCAACCCCAAAAAATTACGATATCTTCAGTTTCATTATTTTGACGAGCGCCTAATTTCACCATGATGCCTCACAATAAAAATAAAGAGTCTAGAAAACTCTCCCACACGACACTACACCAAGAATGTTCCTTTGGGATTCTTTCTTTTAAAATGTAAGTGCTTTTACAGAACGCAATCTAAACCATTTAGGAGGCGAGCTCCCACATTGAATGTCAGTGCCGACCCAAGCTGAGACGGGTACAGCGTCACAGCAGAAAGACCGAGGCACTCGATTAAAATCACCTCCATTCGGGAATCGAACTCGGGTCTCCTTCATGCAACAGCGGAGCACCTAACAGTTAAACCACAGACGCTGATGTTGGGAATTCGAACCAAAGAAATTTTCAAAGTAGCCCAACAAGGTACTAACTGGACTATATTTTCGCGGAAGGAAGAGAATATTCGAACTCTGAAGTATTGTATTTGCATCTTGAACAACTGTGTGAAAAACGCAAGGATGGGACAGACCATCCCAGGACTGAAGAGAGTAATTCAAACACCTCTTGTGTTTCAAGATCAGAATTCTATTTTAAGACTTCTGAGACTATAAGTTGAAGGTTTTCTCCTCTCTATTACAAGTAGATGCTCTTACTTTCTCTATGCTATACGTGTGTTTCTGAGATGGGGGCCAATTAAAGTGCTTTGTCTTTCGGAAAAATTAAGAGTGAGTGTTAAACGGGTCTTTGAACAACTACAATTATATTAGTAATATTATTGTTCTTATATTATAGAGAGGTTAGTGTCGAAAGCTGCTTTGAAAAACTACCACTAACATATTGATGAAACGTATATTTGCAGTATAGAGTGAGGGATGAAAGGGGCCTTGAAAAACTACGATCGGTACTACAATACTTGTATTATAAGGGAAAGAATCTCAGCGTCCCCACGAGAGTCCAAGAGCACTCCCTTATTCGCGAACCCATCGCTGAAAACAGGAGTTGTCATTTGTTCTCGCAGGATTACCCGATTACCAGGGGATTATCAGAAACTGGTAGAACAGAGGAGATTTGGAAGAGGGTGTGTGTGGGTGTGGGTGAGCGTGGGTTGAAAGGGAGGGGGGAGTTATGCTTCTTGTCATCTTTGGTTAAGAATTTCCTTTTTAGAGGGGTGGGAGGGCTATTAACAACCCAACCCTCCTCCCTCCTCCCCACCCACCCTCTTTTTTCGTCTGCTTGTCAATAGAACCCTTTGACCTGGTGGGCAAATATTTAAACTTGACCCCCATGACGAGTGGACGAAAAAGTGCGACTCGTCTAGACAAACATCCTCGTCTTCAACAAGTCCGGCAGGAAGCGTGGAATGTGAGGATCGAGAGGGTCAATGGGATGGGTTATGTGAGAGAAAAACCCTTGACATAGTAGAAGTAACGAGAGGGCGCTCTTTCATCATATATGCAGAGGATCAAACGTGTACTGTTTTGGTCTTTCTATAAAGTTTGAAATGGTGCTAATGAGTCAGACGGATGGGCGATGTGACAGAAAAAGACTTGACATAGTAGAAGTAACTAGAAGTAGTGGAAGACACTCTTTAATCATATATACAGAGGATCAATCGAGTGCTGCTTTGGTCTGACTATAAATTTTGTGACGGTGGTCAATGAGTTAAAGGGATGAGTTATGTCTCGTAAGCAAAATATAACAAAAGTTCTGTAAGTCGGGAAATACTTGTGGCAGTGAATACGACTAAAAATCTTGAGCCGTAATGCAAATAAAGAGTAAGGTATATTTCTGTATGTGGAAACGTAAAAATAGAAATACATTTGTAACTGTATCGTTAATTGTGCGAACCCTCTTCTTTTTTCCTCAACTCACACACACACACACACACACACACACACACACACACACACACACACACACACACACACACACACACACGCACATTTCGCTGTTTACATTGACATTAGCACCTTGGTATTGTTTATTTCGTCTTTTCTTTCTTTTTCTTCCCTTCTTCCTTTTTCTTCCTTTCGTTTTTTTAATATTTATATATTTTTTTCTTTGATCTTCCAAAATCTTTGATGGGAGACCAGTAGTCCGATCTCAAAGCGACCTATTTGTGTCAAGTAGAGCCTGAAATTC